>NW_007377703.1:73245-144472 GCF_000475195.1 Diaphorina citri
TCCAGGGGCTTCCAGAGGGGAGGGGGTCATCAGGCCTAGGTTCATCAAGGGGGCCTGAAACCATTTCTGTAGCAAGGGAAATTTCAGGCTGTTTAAGGTCCCCCAGTCAGCCTAGTTAGCTTAGTTGGTAGTGCGTCTGCCTTGTAAGCGCTAGGCCGCGGGTTCGATTCCCGCCCGGGGCGGATTTTATCCTGATGGGATAATGTTCGTTCTCGGAACGGCTGATGGCTTTCTTCTATCCTGTCTTCCTTCTCTCTTCGATTTCGGGACGATAAGACCATAGCAGTTACAGCTCCCTCTGTCAAACCTCTTAAAAAAAAAAAATCCTCCCTCCCTCCTCCAATTTCTCCCCCCCCCTTATTCTCTCAATATCACAGCTTTCTCCCTCTTGTCTCTGTTTCTCTTTCTCTCCCCATCTTCGACAAATTTTTTGATTTGTCAAAATAGAAACTCGAGAAGCGAGCTTATCAGAAATATGTACACACAGGAAGAAGGAGAAGGAAGGAGGAGGAGGAGGAAGGAGGAGGAGGAGAAGGAGGAGGAGGAGAAGGAAGAGAAAGAGGAAAGTAAACAGAGAGAAAAGAAATGGGGGTAGAGAAAACATGAGGTAGAGGAGGAGAGGAGGAGGTACAGGGTGACCCAGAGTTACCTGACGGTTTTTAAAATGATGCTACACGTTCAATTTTCTAGATAAAAGAGTGATATTTATTTCAAACGAAAGACAACAAAATAAGGTTTACTTTTCTGGGCATTTTGTTTATGATGGTGATCAGATGTGGAAGACAACACTAGCCGAAAAATCGCCCTAATTTGGAAAACACTCAATCTGGTTCAAAATTCGATATACTGTCTCTAGCATTTTTCGGGCTATAGCACGAATTTCTCGATAAAAAGCACCCGTTAACTCATCCAGGTCGCACGAGCTAAGATCGGATGAGGAGGGTGGAAAATCAAAATGGGTGCGAAACTGCATCTGAACATTAATCACAAATTCACTACTTTTAAGAAATGCATCCACAGCGAAAGCTCGAAGTTGCGGGGTCCACGACTACATTGTAACAAAACCATTGATTTTAAATCATTACATGACAGTAAAATCGAAAAATCAAATCAATAATAATAATAAACTGAGTATTAAACAAATTAGGTAGGTAGATAAGTATACCTACTTTAATCGAATTTTCTTTAATCGAATAAACTACGGGCTGAAAAATTCCCGGAGGGACGGACCCAGCTTGTTCCTCTTTATCCCAATCCCTCCTCCTCTTTCTCTCCCCTCTCCCCTTTCTCCTTTTCAGATTTTTCTTTTATTTTATCTTTATATCTACCCTTCGCTTTTTTTTTCTTTCTCTCCCTAGATTTCTTTTCCTCTCTGACGTTTTTTTCACATCCTATTTCTTTTTAATCATTTTCTCATTTTAAATATGACGTCGTTTTTTCTCTCTCTCCTCGAGTCTTTTTCTTCCTGGAAAGCTAAGGGATAGAAAATTCCAAACCTCAAAATAATACAGGTATTCAATCAAGTGTCAATCCTGAATAATTTTATGGTGAAGCTAGGAGCCTCTTTACATTTTTGTGGGTATAGTTAGTTAATCTTTTTACATGGGTGGGTAATTTCTATTTTTTGAGGCATTACCTATAAAATAAACTAGTGGTTGACCCGTCCTTTGTACGGGATCAGCGTGGCATAAGAGTCATAACTTTGAGGTGCTGCCATTTTGAATCGTGATGGAATATGACAAATTTAAATAGCCTATGTCACCCTCAGTACTCTTCTCAACAACCACAAAAAATTTAATCAAAATCGGTCAAGCCGTTTTTTCGTGAAAAGAGGACAACGAAAGGTCCATCAGAGTAACAGCGCCGTAACAGACAGACATACATACATGTACATGTTTCTGTGTATGCAATATGCAACAATTTAGTCAAATTTCGCGTTATTTTCATAGTATAACTTCTCGCTATTTCTTATTTTCAAAAAATGTTATATCTTTTTCTACGTTTCTCTTTCTCATTCCGTCCCTCATCCCTTCCTCTCTTTCTCATTCCGTCCCTCATCCCTTCCTCTCTTTCTCATTCCGTCCCTCATCCCTTCCTCTCTTTCTCATTCCGTCCCTCATCCCTTCCTCTCTTTCTCATTCCGTCCCTCATCCCTTCCTCTCTTTCTCATTCCGTCCCTCATCCCTTCCTCTCTTTCTCATTCCGTCCCTCATCCCTTCCTCTCTTTCTCATTCCGTCCCTCATCCCTTCCTCTCTTTCTCATTCCGTCCCTCATCCCTTCCTCTCTTTCTCATTCCGTCCCTCATCCCTTCCTCTCTTTCTCATTCCGTCCCTCATCCCTTCCTCTCTTTCTCATTTCGTCCCTCATCCCTTCCTCTCTTTCTCATTCCGTCCCTCATCCCTTCCTCTCCTTCTCATTCCGTCCCTCATCCCTTCCTCTCTTTCTCATTCCGCCCCTCATCCCTTCCTCTCTTTCTCATTCCGTCCCTCACCCCTTCCTCTCTTTCTCATTCCGTCCCTCACCCCTTCCTCTCTTTCTCATTCCGTCCCTCACATGTTTCTGTGTATGCAATATGCAACAATTTAGTCAAATTTCGCGTTATTTTCATAGTATAACTTCTCGCTGTTTCTTGTTTTCAAAAAATGTTATATCTTTTTCTAATACGTTTCCATTGAAAATTAAAAAGGTTCTCTAATTTTATTTATTAAGAATATTAAGATAAAGATAAGTAAATTAGAAAGGTGGGTAGCCAAGACTCTCCGCTGAATTTTTATTTTTTCCCCTTTATTTTATAACTTTATCTACTTCTTTTATATTTTATCTAAGAAAAAAAAGGAGAAGAGCAGGAAGGGAGAAGAAGAAAAGAAGGAGGAGAAGAGTAGAAGGCAGAAAGAATGAAAAAGTCTCGAGGTTTGTTGAATTTTGAATTCACGTCAGCTGTCAGGGATTTCTTTTCTGACATTCCGAAAGCGAACGTGTGAATAAATAAAGAACTCTCACAGCGGTTGTGGTCATTGCACTCGCGCCTTACTCGTGACAGCCCAGGTTCGATTCCCAGGAGGGGTGGAAAATAATAAGGTACCGATTATCACCGCTGGCAGTAATATCGCCACCCCTGTAGGGTAGTTCAAAGAATAGAGGCGGGGTAGGGTAGTTACTTCTACTCTTTGAATTTGCATTAAGAACAAAATAATAATGATCCAAACATTGAACTTTGATTCCGGCAGAAATTGCCTTATCGAGATTCACCCACGATAAAATGGGGAAAATTATTTCTGTTTGTGATCTAATTGTCAAAGGTAAAAACTTATTAATTCTCTATCAAAGGAGAAGAAGAATATAGAAGTCGAAGAAGGAAAGGAGGAAATAGAAGACGAAGAAAGTAAGGAAAAGGAAATAGAGAATTTAAGGTAAGGAATTGTTATCTTTCAAACGCGAAAAAGAATAAATGAAGATTGAAGACGAAGGAGGAGCGCCAAAAGAAGACGAAGGAGGAGGATAAGGAAAAGGAGGAAGAGGAGGAGGAGGAGGAGGAGGAGAAGGAGTATGAGGATGTGGAGGAGAAGGAGAAGGAGAAGAAGGAAGAGGAGGAGGAGAAGGAGAAGGAGAAGGAGGAGGAGAAGGAGAAGAAGGAAGAGGAGAATTAGGAGAAGAAGAAGAAGAAGGAGGAGGAGGATGAGGAAGAGGAGGGGCCCAGGAAGAATAATGAGGAGAAAGTAGATATTCCTTTAGGCTTAGCTTTGTCATAACTGTCATAAGCCTAAGCTCCTACAAAAATCCAGACCCGTATTAGGCAAAAAAACCCCTTGGTTTCGGCACTGGTCCAAAACTTGCATATCTCTACATGTAGATAAATATAAATAGGAACACAGGTAGGTAGGTACTACAAGTTAGATACCTACCTATACCTAGTACACACCTACCTTTTTTTTATTCTTTTAGTTTAGCGAACAATATTCAAGTTTAACTTTTTTGTTGGAAAACAATTTCCGTAGAACTTTGAAAAGAAAAAAGTTCTTCGTCAATTAATGTTATTAATGTCGCACGTTTAGGTCGTGGCGTCGCGCCGTTAGGTAGGTGAGCAGCTACTTTTACTGCTGTACTTTCTAAGACTTGGCAATGGAGCAGTTGCATATGGGTAAAAATTATAAATAAATGGTCGATTCCTATGTAAAAAGTTGGGGAAAGTCCAAATATGAGGTCAAAACTCCGAAAAAATAACTGTAAAAGGTCGAAAATTCAATTTTTATTTTCCGTTCTAATGAAAAAGTTCAAAAGGTAGGTGGCTATACCTACAGGGTGTTCCCAATACAGTCACCCAGGAAAGATTTTTTTTTTCCGAAAAATGCTCCAAAAAAAAATGTACCCAGGTTTAATTTAATTTATTTTTTAAAATACACATTTTATCTAGTTAAATTTTAATTATTGATGTATTTAGGTAATTTTAATTATTTTAATTTCTTGACTTTATAAACTTTATAAACACCCATAACTTTATAAACTTGTTTTTCTCTCTATCTCCCTCTTTTTCTCTCTTTCTTCTTCCATTTTTTTTCCTTTTCACTCCCTCCTCCCTCTCAGACGTTCTATTTTTCTTCCATTTTCTTCTCTCTATTTCTTTCTTTCTACCTCCCTTTCTCTTTTTATGTTCTATCTCTCTTTCCCTCTTTCTCTCTCTTTCTATTTTTTTCTCTGGTGTTATGACTAAGATTTATTTACTCTGTGCGTTTATATCCTTCTCATTTCTCGCTCCTCTGGTGTACTACCTCTACTTCTCCCGAGGTGTTATAATTTATATTTGATATCAATTCACCGGGGAAATCTTCTCTCCCTCCCTCTTATTTCGTCCCTCTTCCATATCTACTTCTTCCCTTTTCTCTCCTCCTACCTTCTATCTCTCTCTCTCTTCATTCTTTATCCTCTACCCTCCCCTTACGTCCCTTCCTCTATACTTTTTACCCATCTCCCTCCCACTTTCCCTTTTCTTCTCTCCTCTCTTCTCATTCTTTACCCTCTCTTTATGTCCCCTCCTCTACTTTCTACCCACCTATCTCCTTCTTTCTATCCACATTCTGTCCCCTCCTTCGTTATCGACTTCCTTTATTTACTCCTCTCCTTTTCTTTTTCTCCTTCTCCTTCCTCGCACTTCCCACATATTCCTTCCTCGTTATCTTTCCTCTCTCTTTTCTCTTTTTATCCTACCTTCCTTTTCTCTATCTCTCTCTTCGTTCGTTCTAATCTCTCTCTTTTCTACATCCCCTTCCATCCTGCTCTTCTTTTTTCCTTCAGTTCGTCATCCCTACCACTTTCCCCTTCTCACTTCATTCCATCTCCTTTTCTCTCGAACCCGGGTCCTTCTGAATGGCAGAATCTTCAGAATAGCAGGATGAACAAGGTCTATTCCATTCTATTCGATTATATTTCACTCTACCGTACTCTGTTCTATTCTATTCTTACTTTCTCTCTATATCCTTCCCTGTAAAGACCTCCTCATATGTCGTTTGTATGATACCCACACCAGGATATACGGCAAGGGAATTGCGAGGAGATAAATCATTAGATTTTTTGACAAACTCATATCAGGGGAATTGTAGGGGGCTCGGATTTCAGTGCTTTGTCTTGAGAATGAGGCTTGTTAGTAGATTGTTGTGATAAATGGAAAGCTATTGGAGAATTGGACATGACCTGTGTGTCTTTCAGAAAAGGGCCAACTTTCTACACTGAGAAAAAAACTACGGTGCCGGCATCGGCACCCTAATCGGGTGACTGGGTTCCGGCACTCTAATATTGAACTCTATATCGGGAAGCTCGACACAATAATATAGCATTCCAACAGCCTCAATCAAGGGAAGTAACCCAATAATAGAGTTCTTCCACCCTAAACTTGTGGCACTCTGTCACCATTTTTTTTTTTTTTTCTCAGTGTGGACCAATGAGATTCCGCTTCGAACGTCCACACTTGCTGCACAAAGCGGAATCTCACAATCTCATTGGTTCAGCCATGTTGACTATAAAAATAGTCACAATCGAATACGGTTTTACCAAGGCTACAGCTGTGTACACATCGATCGACGGCCGTCGATCGACGAAGTGAATCTATGTTGTCGAGGCAGTGTGGACGGTTTCCGTCGACATCGATTGAGTCGATCGACTCTACATGTAAGTGCATACCTTCCTAGACTTCCTACCTATTTGGTTGATACATTTTTATCAAGGGCTACCTGATGTTTTCTGAAAAATTCTGATACCGACGTACCTACACAGGCTATTTAGCTATTTAGGTACCTATCAACTTTTTTTAGTCTTTTTTTAGAACTTTTTTCAGAAGGACTTATCCAAACCTGGTCGACCTATATATCAAATTAAAGGTCTTTCTACCAGGAACACGAAAGTGGTGGTGCAAATTTTGTCTATTTGGGAGAATAACGAAAGAAAAAAAAAAACAGAGGAGACAAAAACAGAAGGAGGGAGAGATAGAGAGGATAGGAAATGAGGACAGGGAGAAAGAGAGAGGGAAGGAGAGGCGAAAAACCAGGGATAAAAGAGAAAAGGGAGACGGAAAAAAGAGAGAGAGACAGAGAGGGAGAGAGAGAGAGAGAGAAAAGACTCGGAACCAAGACTCTCTGACATTACTAGTCAACTTTTTTCAAGGGTTATTGCCAGGCAATGTGTATATTGCCTTGACGTAATATTGTGAGAGTTTTCTTCTGGCGCTGATGATGATGTGAAAATAATTCGAGAAAGAAGAAGAAGAAGAAGAAGAAGAAGAAGACGAAGAAGAAGACGAAGAAGAAGAAGAAGAAGAAGAAGAAGAAGAAAGAAAAAAAAAAAAAAAAAAAAACGAAACCTACCTACTGTGTTAAGATACGCCGAGAAAGGCCAATAAATGGATGGGTGACATAAACATTATATTGGGAATAAAGGGAGAACGGGCTCTAGTCTTGATTTTAAATCATTACATGAAAGCCTCTTCCTCCTCCTTTATTCCCGTCCCCTCTCATATTCTCTCTCTCTCTCTCTCTCTCTCTCTCTCTCTCTCTCTCTCTCTCTCTCTCGCTCCATCTTGTCTTTTTCATCTCTCTCCCTTTGTCTCACTTTTCCTCACTCTCTCTTTTCTTCATTTCTCTCTCTCTCTCTCTCTCTCGTGACTCAGAAACACAGATCCTTTTCTTTCTCTCCATCCCTTCCTCTCTCCATTCCTCTCTTTCTCATTCCGTCCGTCATCCCTTCCTCTCTTTCTCATTTCGTCCCTCATCCCTTCCTCTCTTTCTCATTCCGTCCCTCATCCCTTCCTCTCCTTATCATTCCGTCCCTCACCCCTTCCTCTCTTTCTCATTCCGCCCCTCATCCCTTCCTCTCTTTCTCATTCCGTCCCTCATCCCTTCCTCTCCTTATCATTCCCTCATCCCTTCCTCTCTTTCTCATTCCGTCCCTCATCCCTTCCTCTCTTTCTCATTCCGTCCTCATCCCTTCCTCTTCTCATTCCATCATTATTAGTTATTGCTCCATAATGGTAAGAGAGAAAGAAGTAGAGAGAGGGAAAGAAGGAAAGATGAAAGGGTACTAATAATAATTAAATGAAAGAAGGAGGACCCACTTAAGAGATGCGAAATTTAATTCATGAATAAGAGGGAGAGAAAGATAAAAAAGAATAGACACCGTCCTCATTCAAGAGAAAAAGGAAAAGAGAGAAAACAATACGGAAGAGAGAGAGAGAGAGAGAGAGAGAGAGAGAGAGAGAGCAAAAGTGAGTTAGAGAGAGAACAGGAGAAAGTCAATTTGAAAATAGGATGGCTATTAAGAGCACTTGCTGTCTGTAGGAGAAAATAGAGTAAGAAAGAGGGGGAGGAGAGGAGAGAGAAAGAGGAGGAGAAAAATAGAGAATAAAAAGAAATCGAGAGAAGGGGGAGAGATACAAATGGAGAAAGGAAGAGGGAAAGAAAGAGGGAAGGGGAGAGAGATGAAAAAAGAAGAATAAGAAGAAATGGAGAGAGAAAATGAAGGAGGAGAGGAGAGGGAGAGGGAGAGAGGGAGATTCATGAAAGCACGTACATTTTCTATTTAGGAAAGAGAGTTACCTAAATATAGAGAAAACCTGAGAAAGAAAGAAAGAGAGAGAGAGAGAGAGAGAGAGAGAGAGAAAGACAAGTTTTAGGTCTTCCTGTCTATGTTGGAGGAGAATTTCCAGAAAAATTCTCTCCTTCTCTCTCTCTCTCTCCTTCTCTCTCTATCTCTCCTTCTCTCTCTCTCTCCTTCCCTCTCTCTCTCTCTCCTTCTCTTTCTCAACTACATCTCAGTTGAATTTATTATTTTCCTATCTGTAGGTACCAATGTACCTAATATATTACATAGTATGTACATACATAGTATCATCTACGTACGAGTATGTATTCTGCAGAAAATAATATGACATTTATGTATATACCTACCATGTATATTGTGTGAAAGTTTTATTGTAAGTTATATACAAAAAGCAAAATTTAAATCTCATGTGTAGGACAAAAACATGTCCCGTCCAAAAGAGGACGCCAAGAGACAACGCCAGCAAATAACAACTGTTGTAAAAAATATAGAGAATTTCGCTAATAATATTAATAAAGGTAGGTATAGAATTGTAGAATATGAATTTTATTCGGTAATGTAACCTTCGTGGCCGAAGGCTTGCAATCCTGAGGTCCGGGTTCAATTTTCTACTGTAATTTTTTTCCCTCCTGCACTTGGAGTTTGGGGTGCACTCGGCCTTATGAAGAAATACACGTTCCTACACTACAAATTAAAAAAATGATAGCCCTCGCGTAGCTAATAATATCCATTTATGAGTACCTACCTAATTACCAAGGTACGTAGCCCTAGAAAGAGGTAACTATCGTTTTTTTTTTTTTTTTTTTTTTTTTTTTTAATTTATAACATTCTGCCTTATGGGTAATCCGGCCCTGCCTCTTCCATACTGCTTAGGTATATCACTTTTGGGTGGTAGTTGAGGGGTAGGTATTACACTCTCTTCTCTTGCGCTCTCCGCAACTCGGTTAGTTTTGGGTGGTCGAGTTTTGGAGGGGGGGAATTTCACTCCCCTCTTCTGCTCCCTGCCGCTCCGGAGATTTCACCTTCTTTTATTTTATTATTATTTTTTATATTAAATTTCCTCCAGATTAATGGGTGTGATTTTGAACAGCGGAAAGAAATGGTGAAAGTCTTTGTGGGAAGATTAGGAAGCCTGTGGGGAGTATTTTATGAGAGGGGGGAGGAGGAAATTGGATTGGGAAGGAGGGGTACCAATCATGAAATACATTTCCATGGGGCGATATTGAACAATTGAAAATTGTTCAAACGTGTGCTGCAAAATAATCAAAAGTAAAAATTAAATGCGCACTGCTATGGGATTTCCCGGAATCAGGGTTAAACATAAAAAATAAAATAAAAACTTCAATAAATAATATGTAGTACTATGTATGTACCTGAGTAACGTTAGGTATGTATGTAGGTACCCGGTCAAGTACACTCACTTTTTCCCTATTACTTTCCTTATCCTATAGGAAGGAAAGTAATGTAATCGGGTCAAATTTTCGATGGTCAGTTTTTAGTGTCAAAACACGTTTTGAGGTCCCTAGAGCCTAAATACAAAGTTTCAGCCATTGGTCCGTGTGTGTGTCTGTCTGTAAACAAACTATCTCGAGAACGGTAATAGCTAGAGACTTAAAATTTGGCATACAGCTGTCAAATGTGACAAGGATGCGACACAAAACGTTTGATTAAAATAGGTGCTACGGTTGGCGGTATTTTGACCGCTTTTTGGCGGTTTTCAGCTATACCGACTACAGGATAAGGAAAGTCGTGTGATGTTCACACCAGATTTTTTTTTTTCTGCTGGATTTCAGCGCAAAAAAATGCATTTTGATTACTATTAAAAACTATACCTATTTTATTTTATTTCAGCTTGTACGACTAACCTTAATGAATACATATTACATAGGTATAGGTAGGTACGTACCTATAACATTAATGAAAAATGGGTTTGAACATAGGTACCTACCTACTCGTGGAAAAGTTTGAAATAAAAAGTTAGGTTGCTATACGTTAGGTAGGTAGAGAATTCAATTGAAGTTTGATTTTTCGAACTTCAATTTTTGTTTATGGTCAAATTACTGGCGATGTTGAAATCCCAGGGAAAAAGGTCAAGTGGACAATTAAAAATAAATAAAAGAAATACCTACCTATGTTAACCTACGTAATACCTATGATAATTATATACCTATGTTGGTAACTATATATATAAAAAATTTAATAATAATAATAAAATAAATAAATAATTAAACAACAATACCTACCTACCTACCTACTTCTTAAGCCCCGAAAATCCAAAATAGTTTTTGGTATGACGAACGACCCTCATCCGAAATGCTAACGTGATGATAAGTTACATTCACACAACAAACATATTAGGTGTTGTAAAGTTCCATGTCTCCAGGGAAATGAGAGAGAGAGAGAGAGAGAGAGAGGGGGGGGGGGGGAGGAGGAGGAGGAGGAGGAGGAGAAGAAAGAAGAAAAACATGGGAAAGGAGAAGAAGAAATAGGAGAAGAAATAAAAAGACGAACAGAGAAGGAAGAAGAAGGGCAAAGAGAAGGAGGAGGAGGAGGAGGAGGAAGAAGACGGAAAGAGAGGAAAAGAAGGAGGAGGAGGAGGAGAAGAAGAAGAAGAAGAAGAAGGAGGTGGAGGAGAAGGGAGAAAAACAGGGAAGAGGAGAAGAAGAAAGAGGAGGAGAAGGAAGAAGACGAAAAGAGAGGGAAGCAGAAGGAGGAGGAGGAAGACGAAAGGAGTGGAAAGAAGAAGAAGTAGGAGAAGAAGAGGAAGAAGGAGAAAGAGGAGGAGGAAGAGGAGGAAGAAAAGGAAAACTTTCTCTCCAATCTGACCTGAATTTTTAAGCAGTGAATATTGTTCAAAGGAAAAAAAAGAGCTGCCTTGAATTTAATACCCTCTTTAGAACTGTGGAGTCAAATTTTCGTCCTTTCTATTCGCCTTACATTGAACAAAATGCCAGCCTAGCTAAGCTTGGAGGGTAGCACGTCTGCCTTGTAAGCGCTAGGTCGCGGGTTCGATTCCCGCCCTGGGTGAACTTTATTCCAAACAGACAGGGTTCGTTTTCGGAACGGCTATAGCTTTCTCCTATCCTGTCCTGCTTCTCTCTTTCATCCCTGTAACATGCCTCCCTATAACATAGGCATGTAAAAACTATGTACACAAGTACATGGTATTGTAAATAGATTACATACACAAGTACATAGTATTGTAAATAAATCATCTACACAAGTACATGGTATTGTAAATATCGTAATGTCAACAAGGAGATTGTAGGCACACGAGGTACACTGTTTGTTTCGGAAAATGTAAACAGGAACATTATAAATTTGCTAAAGTTAATACACAGAAGCAGCAGTTCCATTGTTCCACTGACTGTGAATTTTACAGCAGTTCTTAGGCCTCTCCATTCCTTAGTATTCAAAGGAATAGTTATAGAGTATAGACGTTATAGTATACAAGAAAAGATCTCTATTTAATGTAGTTATTTTGTTTATTTTGTTAGACTATAGTAGGTATATTTATCTATGTATAATAGGTACCTATGTATATTGTTTTTTCTCATTCAAATTCAGATTTTTTAGGGAGAAAGAGAGAGGGAGGGAGAGGCGAAAAACCAGGGATAAAAGAGAAAAGGGAGACGGAAAAAAAAAGAGAGAGAGAGAGAGAGAGAGAGAAAAGACTGGGAACCAAGACTCTCTGACATTACTAGTCAACTTTTTTCAAGGGTTAATGCCAGGCAATGTGTATATTGCCTTGACGTAATATTGCCAGAGTTTTCTTCTGGCGCTGATGATGATGTGAAAATAATTCGAGAAAGAAGAAGAAAACGAAGAAGAAGAAGACGAAGAAGAAGAGAAGAAGACGAAGAGAAGAAGAAGAAGAAAAAACATCCAAAAACACACAAAAGCAAAAATGATTTCCCACCTCTCTCCCTGTGCGATGATATGTAAAGTTTTTCTCTCTCGCTTCCCAATGCGGGGTAAAAAGTTGAAATTTATACAGCGAAAATATTTCTTCGTATATTTTATAGCGGGGAAAGGCGAAGAAAAAGATGACGAAGAAGAAAAAGAAGGAGAAGATGATGAAGAAGAAGAGGGAGAAGAAAGAGGAGAAGGAGGAGGAGGAGGAGAAGAAGGAGAAGGAGAAGAAAACGAAGGAGGAGGAGAATACGGAGAAGAACAAGAACAAAAAGAAGAAGAAGAAAACGTATAACAAATAGGAAGACGAAAACGAAGAAAACTCGGTTCACGAACATTTTTCGTGCAAAACAAAAAGTCTGCGAACAGATAGGAAGGAGGGAGGGAGAGAGAAAGGAGGAAGAGAGAGAGAGAGAGAGAGAGAGAGAGAGAGAGAAGGAGAGAGAAAGCTGTTTTGGGAAGAAGAATCCTTAATGATAAAATGAGAATTAAGCAGAACATGGGCAGGAAAGAGTACCAAGAGTCTTCAATGTTCTTGAATATTAGTGGATTCACCAGTCTCACTTATCGGTAGGCAGAAGTGGAACCGTCTGAACCATATATACCTACTTCCTACTTATTCGTAAGTAGATATTAGATAATATTATCATTTTTTTTTTTTTTTTTTTTTTTTTTAAGAGGTTTTACAGAGGGAACTGTAGGAGAGAAAAAGCTGTTTTGGGAAGAAGAATCCTTAATGATAAAATGAGAATTAAGCAGGATATGGGCAGGAAAGAGTACCAAGAGTCTTCAATGTTCTTGAATATTAGTGGATTCACCAGTCTCACTTATGGGTAGTAGATATTAGATATTGTCATAAAAATTAGTCTAGTAAGTATATTACATATACCCTGGAACATTAAATCAACACGTGTAAGTATAAATTCATGAAGGAAACAAAACATCCGAAACAGAATGGTGAATAATACAAGTTACCAAGTATGTACATTGTACATATACCTACCTAAGATATGATAATAACAACCCTGAGCACATTAGATTCACTGCCGAAAGCTAGCAGCAGACGTCAACAAAACTAACAAAGAAGCATAGAACACCTTCCTAGCAAACACACACTGAAAACTCCGAAGAGCTTCATACAGAAATTATTTTCCACATTTTCGAATAAATTAAACGAAAATGAGAAATTACGAGCGCTAAGACTGTTCCCTCCCCTGGTTTTTGGGGGATTTTTTTTCACATTTTCGCACACAAATGAGCTCTGATCTTGAAATTTGTCGCGACGACCTATGAATTCAAAGCGAGAAAGTTTTAGATAACACTTCGGGAATCGCGGCCTAGCGAACACAATTTCCTTGATATATTCGATGAGTGGATTCATCCACAGCTTTTCATAGGATCTGATCAGGCCAAAGGCCACGACACAAGAACAACAACATCCTCCTAATTTCTAAGAGAAAGTTAAAAAAAAAGAAAAAAAAATCCCCATAGACTGGTTCTTCATAATAAAAGTGCAAACTTACATAGGTGCTTCATAATTTCATAAGTAGGTAGGTATAACATTAAAATTGGTCTAACAAATATCTAACAAAACGAAGTAACAAATGGAGTAACACCTCGGAGTAGGAACGAGGAAGTCAACACGTGTAAGTAAAAATTAATGACGGAAGCAAAACATCCGAAACAGAAAGGTGAATAATAAGAGTACCTAGGTATGATAATAACAACCATGAAATAATACAAGTACCTAGGTATGATAATACCAACCCTGAGCACATTAGATTCACTGCCAAAAGCTAGCAGCAGACGTCAACAAAACTAACAAAGAAGCATAGAACACCTTCCTAGCAAACACACACTGAAAACTCTGAAGAGCTTCATACAGAAATTATTTTCCACATTTTCGAATAAATTAAACGAAAATGAGAAATTACGAGCGCTAAGACTGTTCCCTCCCTTTTCCTTTCCATTACCTCCCTCTGTTTCCATTCCCTCCGTCTCGTCTCCCTTTCTTGTTCTTATAAATTCCCTCCCTCTCCTTCCCATAATTTCCCTCCCTATCCTTTCTATTCTCTCCCTCTCGTTCACACATTCTCCCCTCCTCTTACCTAATCCACTCTTCATTCTCTTCATTCCATGGTCTTAGTTTTTGCTTTCTACCTGACCCTCTTCAACCATATTCTTACCACCTATCTCTTCCTTTCTCTTTTCGTCCTCGTCTCTTCCTTTCTAATTTTTAAATTTTGCCTCTTCCTTCACCCTCTTCATCAAGTCACCTTAACCATGTTCTTATTGTTCTTCCTACACCCACATTCTTTTTACCTACACCTACGTGTGTCACAAAACTGTCGGAAAACTCTCCTCTTCTCCCCTCTCTCCATGTGATTCTAATTTTTAAATTTTGCCTCTTCCTTCACCCTCTTCATCAAGTCACCTTAACCATGTTCGTATTGTTCGTGTCTCTTCCTACACCCACATTCTTTTTACCTACACCTACGTGTGTCACAAAACTGTCGGAAAACTCTCCTCTTCTCCCCTCTCTCCATGTGAGTTATCATTTTTGGGTGGTGGGGATTCCACTCTTCTTTTTCACTCTCTTCTGCTGTCTGCTCAGTCATCATTTTTGGGGTAGTGGTGAAGGTAGATTTCATACTTTTTTCTTCCTCCCTGCTACTCAGATATTATTTTTGGGTGGTGGTTGTGGTGGTGGTCTTGGTGGAGGGGAATACCACTCTCCTCTTCCCAGGGCCGGATTAGTCTCCAGCGGGGCCCGGGGCAGTTTCAAAGGCGTGGGGCCCCCAGGACCTACCCCCCTCCCTACTAGAAAACACTTCTATACCTACCTAATTCAACCTGACCTCCCTCTACAGTCTAAATAAAGCCCTAAACCAACTTATTATGTATAGAGGGGTACCACCTACTCGTATTTACTACCATATGAATAAGTTCGTGAATAGGTAGATATAAAGCCAAGCAAAACGGACAGTAAGAAGGTTCTACCTATATTGAACTTTATTATAAAGGAAATACCTGACCTCCCTCTACAGTCTAAATAAAGCCCTAAACCAACTTATTATGTATAGAGGGGTACCACCTACTCGTATTTACTACCATACATTTTCTCCCTCTCGTTCACACATTCTCCCTTCCTCTTACCTGATCCACTCTTCATTCTCTCTCCTCCCTTTCTACCTTCATACTTCTCTCCTCCCCTTCTTCGCAATACTTCCCTCCCTCTTTTCTACCGTTTACTCTTCTTCCTCTGTTCTCTCTTCCACTCTTCGTCAATGCCCCATTTTCTCACCATTGTCTTTTAAATAGGCTTGCCAAATATCCAAAATGTCGATTCGGGACGCGAATCCGCGAACATAATTGCCAAATCCGCGAACATAATCGCAAAGACATACTTCTTTTGGATTTGGAAAATAAACTTTTTGGATTTTTTTCTCATTTTCATTTTGACTCGTTTTACCTTCTAAAAGTGTTTTTTTTCTTTTTTTTTTTAATTTTATTGTAAATTGTATTAGGTAGGTAGGTACCTTGAAAAACACAAAACTCACCGCACTTCTTTTGTGTTAGTGGAGATGTCAAAACTCTCAATTTTCTTTAGCCTACTGTTAAATAGTGGATGTGGCCAAGTTCCCAATGGTTCAATGTCCAAATGGTAAACTGTTCCGTGAACACCAAGTGTCAGCTCTGTAAGCGCTAAGTTATGGGTTCGATTCCTGCCCGGGGCGGATTTTATCCTAAACAGATAAAGTTCGTTCCCGAAAAGGCTGACTTACTTCTATCCTGTCTTTCTTCTCTCTTCGCTTTCGGGACGACAACAGCATATCAGTTACAGTCACCTCTATCAAACCTTTTCAAAATAAATAAAAAAAAATTGACTCAATAATCCCTCACTCCAAATTTTCTTCTCCGCCCCAAAATCAGGACATAAAGTTTGGAAAATTATGGACACGTAAAAACGAAAAGAAATTGAACTTTATTAGTTTCCACGAAAATGAAACATATTTTGCGAATAAAAAAACAATGGTAAAAAATCGATAGGTACTCACAGATCTCAGCCATTGATAAAGAGAACTTCCCAGACAGACTACGTTACAGGAATATGAATAAGTTCGTGAATAGGTAGATATAAAGCCAAGCAAAACGGACAGTAAGAAGGTTCTACCTATATTGAACTTTATTATAAAGGAAATACCTACCTGACCTCCCTCTACAGTCTAAATAAAGCCCTAAACCAACTTATTATGTATAGAGGGGTACCACCTACTCGTATTTACTACCATATTATTATTTTACATCGACTGAAACTGGTATACCTGAAACTGACATACTTCTTTTGGATTTTGAAAATGCACTTTTTAGATTATTTTCTCATTTTTATTTTGACTCGTTTTACCTTTTTTTCTAATTTTATTGTAAATTGTATCAGGTAGGTAGGTACCTTGAAAAACACAAAACTCACCGCACTTTAGTTCAAAAGTTCATCCAGTTGTGGGTAATTGGCAGGAGGGTTTGCGATTGAAAGTTGGTTTGACATACCTGAAATAGAAGGAAACAATCAAATTGAAAACAAGGTACCTACTCGTAGGTATTTGCTAGCCTAGGTATATAGCTTGGAAGGTATTAACGTATCCCTCGTAACTCTCACAGAGCAAGACTTCGTACTAGCTCTTTTTGCAAGCCGCCTAACCCCCAAATTTTTGCAGAAGTTCCTTTTCCAGCACAAGAGAGAGAGAGAGGGAGAGAGGGAGAGAGAGAGAGAGAGACAGAGAGAAAGAGAGATGGAGAGAAAGAGAGAGAGAGAGAGAGAGAGAGAGAGAGAGAGAGCAGATTTCGGCAGTCGAAGTAATTTATCAGGCGCGCAAAGTACATACAATATTTAATAGTCAGACATACCAACATATTATGTACAAACATAATACATATACCTATATGTACATTGTACATACATAATACTTATGGGAGCTCAAAAGAAAGCAATAATAAGAAACGTAAAGAGATTTTTCATAATACTATGTACATATCTACATAAATAAGTACATAATATGTATTTTTATTTATTTCTTCATTATTCATAATGCGAACTGTTCAGAAAAAAAGTGCAGGATACGAGTAGGTATGCCGAAAGTTCTACAACAGTAAATGTAATTGAGGACAGACATGCATTTGTAACACTCAAACCACAACGCGTCTAATACCTTGTAAGTGCTAAATCGCGGATTCGTTTCTCAACTGGGGCGGATAGGATACAAGTAAGGTTCGTTTTCGGAACGGCTGGCTTTCTCCTAAACCTGCCTTTCTTTTCTCTTCGTGTTCGGGACTCTTAATCTAATATTCTTTTTATCAACCAACTTCTTTTATTATTGTTATCAACCAGCATTCACCTTAGGGTTACCCAATTGGGTGACATGAAGACAAGTCAGGGTCGGTACCGGCGTCGTACAAAGTTCGAGAACACCTACTGTTTCACTTTCCTCTACAGGCGAATCATTTGTCAAAAGCTTATGCTCTACTAGTCTGATAAATGATGATTTTATTCATTCCAAATGACGCTATGTTGTTATATTTCGGGGGGAAGCAGGCTTGTTCCTACCGGGTTACAAGTAAAACAGAGAGGTTGAAACAAAATTTATTAAGTAGGTATACAAAAACAACAACAACAACAACAACATCTCCTAAGCGACGCCCTCTCTTCGAAACAGGCAGAAATAGAACGAGGGAGAGAGAGATATAGGGAGAAAGAGAGACAGTGATAGAAAGAGGAAGGAGGGAGCCAGCGAAAGGGAGAGAAATAGAAAGATAGAAAGGAGAGAGAGAGAACAAGAGAGAGAGAGAACCGCTTGTTTACGTACAAGCTTACAATAGGTGGAGTTCCAACATAAAAAGAAGGAGGAAGACGAAAATGAAGAAGAACAAGCTAGGCCCGTCCCTCCGGGAATTTTTTAGCCCGTAGTTTTAAAGAAAATCAGTACCTATGTAATGTACCTACCTAATTTGTTTCATATTCAGTTTATTATTACGAGTATTATTGATTTGATTTTACTTTCATGTAGGTAATGATTTAAAATCAAGTCTTATAGAGCCCGCCTTTATCCCTTTTAATGTTTAAGTCACCCATTCATTTATTGGCCTTGCTCGGCGTAGCTTAAAAGAGGTGACGCTACAACCGGTCTTAAATTATCGAAAAAAGTAGGTATGTATACAACAACAACAACTCCTAAGCGACGCCCTCTCTTCAAGAACAAGTTTTATTTATTTATTTATTTATTTTTTTTTTGTTTTCTGGACAAAATTTGCACCACCACTTTCGTGTTCCTGGTATTAAAAAGACCTTTAATTTGATATATAGGTCGAGCAGGTTTGGATAAGTCCTTCTGTGGGGACAGACAGATTGACAGACAGACGACACCGAAGCGAATACAATAGTCCGTCCCTATACCTTTTATTATTACTATTGTAATTTAATAAAGGAAGGACGGACTAAAAAGGAAAGAAACAGAAAGATATAAAGGAGAGAGAGGAGAGAGAGAGAGAGAGAGAGAGAGAGAGGAGAGAGAGAGAGAGAGGAGAGAAGGTAGATAGAAAATAGGGAGGGAAAAATGAAGGGGAGAGATGAAAAGAAAGAGAGAGAAAGGTGAGGCAAAGAGACAGAAATAAGGTAGGTACCTATTTGAATTTGGCTATTTCAGTACAAGCCTGAGGGCTCGTATGTATCTTAGTTAATTAACATCAATAAATTAATGAACATTACCATTCCCTACAGACATTATCATTACATTCATTACTATCAGACTATCAATTAATGTATACCTACGTTAGAAACATAACCAGAAACCATTCACCATTTCTGATGCAAGTAAGAACATAAATAACTCTCGATAGCACATGAAACATGGGAGAAACCAGACTTTGTCCATTCGAAATAGAACAAGATCTATAAATAAATGAATGTATTGTATGTGCATGTGAATTTTCTAAGAATTCAATGTGAACGTAAAATATCAGTACACAAATCAGGAAAATGTACATGTTCTAAGAATGCAAGTTCATGCTTTTTATATTAAGCGTAGTGCTTGTGTGCATGTGAATTTTCTATAAGAATGTACCTATGTGCCCATAAAATTTCAAAGAATGCATCCTTTTTAATTTACCAAGGATTCATATTGGCATAGATTTTTTTAAGGGTGAAATTGTGCACGTAAATTTTCCAAGACTGCATGAAATGCACGTAAATTTTCTAAGAATGCAGACATGCATGTGATGCATGTAAATTGTTCAAGACTGCATGTACTTACACGTAAATTTTCCCATGCATGTGCACGTAAATCATCGTGCAAATTGTATCATGGATAAATACGCAGGAGACATTGAGAGCGAGAAGAGAACAGGAACAGACACATCAAATAAGGTTTACAATTTATTTAAACAAGATTAAAGATTTAAAGCAAACACATTGTGAACTGAACAGAAAGCTGAAGGAGCATCAGTGGCGAAGCCTTCCATTGAAGTTTAGGGATTTCTTATTTTCGGCCTGCACTACATTACATTGAAATGGGGGACTTTTCTAGCGAAATTTCTGTGGGCGGAGTGAGCGGAGTCTAGTTTGAAGGACTGTTGCACCCACCTCAACTAACTTACCACTTACGGAAAACGGAAAGTGATTATTCAATTTCGATTCTAAGACCACCAGCAGATTGGCATAAAGCACGTTCCATTCACCCCGATACCTAGAAAGCTGAAACTTGGTATTAGCCGAAATCTGCGGGCACCCTAATAAGTTCTAGATGTGCAGTAAGGGAGGATTTTGCCGAAATCTAAACCGACTTCAATCAATTTTCTGTGGCGAAGCACGGGGAACTTGCTGCTACAGTATTTGTAAGGTTAGTACGTAAATTACATGTTAATAACAGAAAGATAGAAAAGAGAGAGAGAGTGAGAAAGGAGAGAAACAGAAAGATAGAAAGGAGAGGGGAGAGAGGAGAGAGGAGAGAAGGTAGATAGAAAATGAAGGGGAGAGATGAAAAGATAGAGAGAGAAAGGTGAGGCAAAGATACAGAAATAAGGTACCTATTTGAATTTGGCTATTTCAGTACAAGCCTGAGGGCTCGTATGTATCTTAGTTAATTAACATCAATAAATTAATGAACATTACCATTCCCTACAGATATTATCATTACATTCATTACTATCAGAGTATCAATTAATGTATACCTACGTTAGAAACATAATCAGAAACCATTCACCATTTCTGATGCAAGTAAGAACATAAATAACTCTCGATAGCACATGAAACATGTGGGAGAAACCAGAATTTGTCCATTCGAAATAGAACAAGATCTATAAATAAATGAATGTATTGTATGTGCATGTGAATTTTCTAAGAATTCAATGTGAACGTAAAATATCAGTACACAAATCAGGAAAATGTACATTTTCTAAGAATGCAAGTTCATGCTTTTTATAAGCGTAGTGCTTGTGTGCATGTGAATTTTCTAAGAATGTACCTATGTGCCCATAACATTTCAGAGAATGCATCCTTTTTAATTTACCAAGGATTCATATAGCATAGATTTTTTTAAGTGTGAAATTGTGCACGTAAATTTTCCAAGACTGCATGAAATACACGTAAATTTTCTAAGAATGCAGACATGCATGTAAATTGTCTAAGACTGCATGTACTTACACGTAAATTTTCCCATGCATGTGCAGTATGTGCACGTAAATCATCGTGCAAATTGTATCATGGATAAATACGCAGGAGACATTGAGAGCGAGAAGAGAACAGGAACAGACACATCAAATAAGGTTTACAATTTATTTAAACAAGATTAAAGATTTAAAGCAAACACATTGTGAACTGAACAGAAAGCTGAAGGAGCATCAGTGGCGAAGCCTTCCATTGAAGTTTAGGGATTTTTTATTTTCGGCCTGCACTACATTACATTGAAATGGGGGACTTTTCTAGCTAAATTTCTGTGGGAAGGACTGTTGCACCCACCTCCACTAACTTACCACTTACGGAAAACGGAAAGTGATTATTCAATTTCGATTCTAAGACCACCAGCAGATTGGCATAAATATATGAAAGCGCGTTCCATTCACCCCAACACCTAGAAAGCTGAAACTTGGTATTAGCCGAAATCTGCGGGCACCCTAATAAGTTCTAGATGTGCAATAAGGGATGATTTTGCCGAAATCTAAACCGACTTCAATCAATTTTCTGTGGCGAAGCACGGGGAACTTGCTGCTACAGTATTTGTAAGGTTAGTACTTCCCCTTTAGAAAATGTCATGACACTCCACTGTGGAGTAGAAGGAATACACAGTTAACACAGCAGAATGGGAACTCATTGGGGAGTTCCTCCATTTTTCGGATATCAGTTTGGCAAACAGAAAGGAAAAACTTTTTTCGCGAAAATCCAATAATGTCGGCGTGCTTTTCCTACGACGTAACAGAAGGCAGGCAAGGATTCAGAGTTGCTGAGAATTTGAATTGAATGGCTGAAAAGGTGAGAATTTGAATTCAAAATCTGAGAATTCAATTGAAAATCCGAGGATTCAAACAGCAGGGAGCCAGCCTAGTTAGCTTAGTTGGTAGTGCGCCTGCCTTGTAAGCGCTAGGCCGCGGGTTCGATTCCCGCCCGGGGCGGATTTTATCGAGCAGGCAAGGATTTAGAGTTGCTGAGAATTTGAATTGAATGGCTGAAAAGGTGAGAATTTGAATTGAAAATCCGAGAATTCAATTGAAAATCCGAGGATTCAAACAGCAGGGATTCACTTACCTACAAAGTTGAGCTTGAGAATTCAAAGTCAACAGCTGAAAATTCAATTTTACATCACCGGAGAAATTGAAAATTCAGTTCAAAGTCTGAGAATTCAAGTCACAGTAGGGAATTCAATTCAATAGAAAATTCAACGGTAAAGGATTTAAAGTTGAATTGTTACTTAAGTCATATTTAAAGGAGGTGACAACATACGATTCTGACAGAAAACTCCCAGGGAGAAAAATCTGAAGAGGAATAAACGTTGCAAAATGCAACCATTATTCAAACAGATAACATAGGTATCATATGACTTTTCCTTGATACCTAGTTAGCTCGAAAAGACAACAGCTCGATTTTTCAGCTAAATTCTTTTCCTTCAGTTTTATCTCACATTCTCCTTTGTTTCTTACCCTCGTGTCAGGGCGAAAAAGAAGCTTCGGAGTTTGTTTATTTATTTGTTTTGTTTGATAGGGGTTCGACGCCATAGCTGTTGAGGTTTTAGTGACGGGGGTTTGACCCTCCATTGTGGGTGACAAGCTAGTCGCCCTCCTCACATTAACCTCACCCGAAGTGGGGCCGAAAAAACTGAGCAACACGTGACTGTCCAGAATCTCCAGATAGTCACCCATCCAGACACCAACCACGCTCAACGCACGTGCTTTTCTCCTGGATGGTCTGCTTTTTTATTTTTTAAGGAAGCGTCGTGCGATCTCCAACAGAGCTTTTCTTATCCACTTTAAAATGATATAAGTAATGTTACATCCTTTGAACTTATAAAAGGAAATGTTTGTAGTTTTGTCCTAGAAAAAAACTACATATGGGTGCATATCTGTGTTCTGCATTAGGATATGTGTGCATATCTTTGCAACCAAGATAGCATGAGTGCATTTCACTGCAACATAGATTACGTACATGACAAGACAAATAATGGAATATGTTTTGATATCGGTTGAAAATTCGCCGTGATGTCTCGGTGCGGTAAAAGAGAGTTGTTTGACATGACGAAATTATTGTATTTACCATTTAACCAAATTTCAATCAAACATTTGGAACTAAAACTACCTAATTTTACTCCAATTTCAATCATTTAAAATCTATAAATAACCAGTAGAAAAAAGGCTTTCCTTTTCCTTTCTCCCTCCTTCTACCTCTATAGGGACCCCGTTTTGTCGCATTCCTACGCGCGCGACGCTTTCTAACTAACGGGTTTTACGAATAAATTTATCTACTGGTACTTGGTACGGTAAGTTTTCTGTTCTTAAAACATTCTTCATTTTCATTGAACCTATCCTATCATATATACAGTCCTCTAAATTTCAAATACCGATAACAGGAGATGTCAAAACTCCCAATATTTTGAACCAACCTAGTCTTAAAATAATGGTGGATGTGCCAAAACTCCCGCGAAGCTACTGTGTATCCTTGTGTTAGTGGAGATGTCAAAACTCCCAATTTTCTTTAGCCTACTGTTAAATGGTGGATGTGGCCAAGTTCCCAATGGTTCAATGTCCAAATGGTAAACTGTTCCGTGAACACCAAAGTGTCAGGTTTGTAAGCGCTAAGTCATGGGTTTGATTCCTGCCCGGGGCGGATTTTATCCTAAACAGATAAAGTTCGTTCCCGAAAAGGCTGACTTACTCCTATCCTGTCTTTCTTCTCTCTTCGCTTTCGGGACAACAAGAGCATATCAGTTACAGTCACCTCTATCAAACCTTTTCAAAATAAATAAAAAAAATTGACTCAATAATCCCTCACTCCAAATTTTCTTCTCCGCCCCAAAATCAGGACATAAAGTTTGGAAAATTATGGACACGTAAAAACGAAAAGAAATTGAACTTTATTATTTTCCACGAAAATGAAACATTGAAACATATTTTGCGAATAAAAAAAAACAACGGTAAAAAATCGATAGGTACTCACAGATCTCAGCCATTGATAAAGAGAACTTCCCAGACAGACTACGTTACAGGAATATGAATAAGTTTTATTTATATTATATCGTTGAAATATCGAACTAGACTTTATTTTATATCGTTGAAACATCGAACTTGAGACTATTGAGAGTAAAGATAGGACGAAAGAAACGAATCAAATTATCAAAGAAGAAAGGGGAGGAGGAGGAGAAGGAGAAGAAGAAGAAGAAGAAGAAGAAGAAGAAGAAGAAGAAGAAAAAACAAAGAAGAAGAATCCGAAGAAGATAAAGCAGAGGCAAAGAAAGAAGAAGAAAGAGATGGTGGTAAGGGAGAAGAAAAGTAAAAGATCCCGAATAGGATTTAAGAAGGAGAGGAAAGAGAAGAAGATGCAGCAGAAATAGAAAAAAAAGAAAGAAGAAGGATATGACGAGGGAGAAAGAGGAGAAGAGGGAGACGGAAAGAAAGGAAGAAGGAGGAAAATTCATCCAGGAATTTCACAGAGCATTACTCCACAATAGACAAGAACTAGAACTAGACATCACATCAACCAAATTGAAGAACAACGACTCACAGATCTCTTTGAAACTTTCTCCTGGATGGTTTGCTTTTTATTTTTTAAGGAAGCGTCGTGCGATCTCCAGCAAAGCTCCTCTTATCCACTTTAAAATGATAAGTAATGTTACATCCTTTGAACTTATAAAAGGAAATGTTTGTAGTTTTGTCCTAGAAAAAAAAAACTACATATGGGTGCATATCTGTGTTCTGCATTAGGATATGTGTGCATATCTTTGCAACCAAGATAGCATGAGTGCATTTTACTGCAACATAGATTACGTACATGACAAGGCAAATAATGGAATATGTTTTGATATCGGTTGAAAATTCGCCGTGATGTCTCGGTGCGGTAAAAGAGAGTTGTTTGACATGACGAAATTTTAAGCAGAGGTATGGTTATGTCGTTGAAACATCGAACTAGAGTTTATATCGTTGAAACATCGAACTTGAGACTATTGAGAGTAAAGATAGGACGAAAGAAACGAATCAAATTATCAAAGAAGAAAGGGGAGGAGGAGGAGGAGGAGGAGAAAGAGAAAGAGAAAGAAGGAGAAGGAGGAGAAGAAGAAGAAGAAGAAGACGACGACGAAGAAGAATCCGAAGAAGATAAAGCAGAGGCAAAGAAAGAAGAAGAAAGAGATGGTGGTAAGGGAGAAGAAAAGTAGAAGATCCCGAATAGGATTTAAGAAGGAGAGGAAAGAGAAGAAGATGCAGCAGAAATAGAAAAAAAAAGAAAGAAGAAGGATATGACGAGGGAGAGAGAGGAGAAGAGGGAGGCGGAAAGAAAGGAAGGAGGAAAATTCATCCAGGAATTTCACAGAGCATTACTCCACAATAGACAAGATCTAGCTAGAACTAGACATCACATCAACCAAATTGAAGAACAACGAACTAAGAATAAGTTTGAAATTTGACAATTTGGCAGCAGTGCCAAAATTGGATGATCAAAAATAATAAAATAATCAAAATAATAAATTAGAAACCTACTTATTAGAATGCAGAAAATAAAACAGTTGATCTGGAAAATTAGAAAAATCGTTCAAGGCACCTCTAGGTTCCCAATTTTCGTAGATGTAACTAAAATTGCATTTTGCTTATTTCCTCTGCGGATGTAAACAAGACGAAATGATGTTTGTCTCTATTTTCCTAATCAAATAGTGTTTTTCGCTGTCACACTCGAAAATGACAAGTTGTCATTACAGCATAACATGATAATGACAGTTGACAGTTGCTTGTCATAATAAGTAGCAGTGAACATGGTAACATGACTGCGACTATAATGTATTCTGAGAAATGACTTTCTTGGGAAATCTGTGTCTTTGTTGATATTTTTCCCCACATTTGGATTTTCAGAGGACTTTTCATGATAGTACTGATATCATTCTTGTTAAATGGTTTTACACTTCATATCTCTCTCTAGGCAGTCTTGGATACCTAGCAACTAACAACTATTTGTAGTAATTTTGCAACAAGAAGGAGATAATTTTGTAAAAAAAATCAAAAATCTCGTGGTCCATATCTGACTCGGTGGTTCCTACAGGCGTAAATCTACCAATTTAGATAGATAGATAGGATGTTTGGATCGCAGCATGTGTGATTGTGTGAAATTCCCATCCTAAAGACACACATCATTCCAATGCAACCTTTCGCCAAATGCCACAAGCAATAAACAAGTGAAACAACATTCGAGCAATTTTGTTTTGACTGTCGATATTTTACACATGTCACCATGATGAGATAACGGATAAGTTTTGATGACACGAATTTTGTTTCGGAACGAATTCGTGAAAGTTTTGCAGACCAAACTTTTTCGTGCTGATTTTTCAATAATTTTTCTGCTTATTGGAAATATTGGTAATTTACGGCCCTTCTGTAACATGTGATGTGGAACCATCCATAACATCTATTGACGGACTACCCAAAGTTTGGGCTGCAAAACGGTCCAAATAACTTTACTGTCGATCAACATCGTGCATCGCCTAAAACACGTCCATTCAAGTCCATACTATACTTTAAACTTTTATTTTCATTCCACCAAAATCCTACTTTGTAATATAGGTTTTAGCCGATGTTAATTTACTTCGGTCCACTTGCAGTGTGGACGTACCTTTACAATTTCCACTCAGACCCTAGAAAGGACTGAAAAATGCCTTTTCTCTGCCTACGCAATCCGTAGAAAAAAAAGTAGGAGTATGCAAAAATAATAATCGTAAATCGAAAGCGATACAAGAAAAGTTGCCGGTAACTTTTTCTAACTTTTCTTTTTACCTCCGACATTTTTATAAAGCTAACACTCTTTATAGCCCCAGACATAATAGGAACTTTACCATGTACTGACTTATATATGTACGTACCTATACGTATATCCGCTTGTTTATGTAAAAGCTTACAATAGGTGGAGCTCCAACATAAAAAAAAAAGAAGAAGGAGGAAGACGAAGATGAAGAAGAAAAAGGTGAAGAAGGGGGAGGAGGAGGAGAAGGGAAAGAAAAAGAAGAACAAGAAGAAGAGGAGGAAGAAGAAGAAGACGAAGAAAGAAAGAAGGAAGAAAAACTAGGCTTGCACAGCAAATACCTCAAGTGTGGACGCACCTTAGCATCTTCCATACTATCATGTTTGTGTTAAGTGGAAGAAAGGTCAACAGAGGAAAGTGAAGAAAAAGTTGGACCATGTACAACATCGTCCAAATGTCCAAACCCAAAGTTTTCCTAATCTAAACACAATATTGTCCAGTGGCCAAAAAAAAGCTCTTATAACTTTTTAATTTATAGAGTTCGCTTTTAAACAGTTTTCTCTCTCCTCTCTGACTTCTCCCCCGAGTTTGATAAAGTGTATTAAGTAGAAAAAGATAAGGAGAAAAATAGAGCTCTTATAACTTTTTAATTTATAGAGTTCACTTTTAAACAGTTTTCTCTCTCCTCTCTGACTTCTCCCCCGAGTTTGATAAAGTGTATTAAGTAGAAAAAGATAAGGAGAAAAATAGAGGGAAAAAAAGTAAAAGTTATTTTAAAAATCTGGTGTGAACATCACACGACTTTCCTTATCCTATTGAATGATGCTAATTTTTTGTTCTATAGTAACTTTTACAATATCTCCACAGGTATTTTGCCCACGGCTGATAATTACAACATCATTTTACAGGCGCTGATCCAAAAGTACGATGACAAGAGAACCTTGGCCATGTGTTATGTCGTTGAAACATCGAACTAGAGTTTATATCGTTGAAACATCGAACTTGAGACTATTGAGAGTAAAGATAGGACGAAAGAAACGAATCAAATTATCAAAGAAGAAAGGGGAGGAGGAGGAGGAGGAGGAGAAAGAGAAAGAGAAAGAAGGAGAAGGAGGAGAAGAAGAAGAAGAAGAAGACGACGACGAAGAAGAATCCGAAGAAGATAAAGCAGAGGCAAAGAAAGAAGAAGAAAGAGATGGTGGTAAGGGAGAAGAAAAGTAGAAGATCCCGAATAGGATTTAAGAAGGAGAGGAAAGAGAAGAAGATGCAGCAGAAATAGAAAAAAAAAGAAAGAAGAAGGATATGACGAGGGAGAGAGAGGAGAAGAGGGAGGCGGAAAGAAAGGAAGGAGGAAAATTCATCCAGGAAGCTGAAAATTCAATTTTACATCACCTGAGAAATTGAAAATTCAGTTCAAAGTCTGAGAAGTCAAGTCACAGTAGGGAATTCAATTCAATAGAAAATTCAACGGCTAAGGATTTAAAGTTGAATTGTCATATTTAAAGGAGGTGACAACATACGATTCTGACAAGAAAACTCCCAGGGAGAAAAATCTGAAGAGGAATAAACGTTGCAAAATGCAACCATTATTCAAACAGATAACATAGGTATCATATGACTTTTCCTTGACACCTAGTTAGCTCGAAAAGACAACAGCTCGATTTTTCAGCTAAATTCTTTTCCTTCAGTTTTATCTCACATTGTCCTTTGTTTCTTACCCTCGTGTCAGGGCGAAAAAGAAGCTTCAAAGTTTGTTTATTTGTTTGTTTTGTTTGATAGGGGTTCAACGCCATAGCTGTTGAGGTTTTAGTGACGGGGGTTTCACCCTCCATTGGGTGACAAGCTAGTCGCCTCCTCACATTAACCTCACCCGAAGTGGGGCCGAAAAAACTGAGCAACACGTGACTGTCCAGAATCTCCAGATAGTCACCCATCCAGACACCAACCACGCTCAACGCACGTGCTTTTTCTCCTGGATGGTTTGCTTTTTATTTTTTAAGGAAGCGTCGTGCGATCTCCAGCAAAGCTCCTCTTATCCACTTTAAAATGATAAGTAATGTTACATCCTTTGAACTTATAAAAGGAAATGTTTGTAGTTTTGTCCTAGAAAAAAAAAACTACATATGGGTGCATATCTGTGTTCTGCATTAGGATATGTGTGCATATCTTTGCAACCAAGATAGCATGAGTGCATTTTACTGCAACATAGATTACGTACATGACAAGGCAAATAATGGAATATGTTTTGATATCGGTTGAAAATTCGCCGTGATGTCTCGGTGCGGTAAAAGAGAGTTGTTTGACATGACGAAATTTTAAGCAGAGGTATGGTTATGTCGTTGAAACATCGAACTAGAGTTTATATCGTTGAAACATCGAACTTGAGACTATTGAGAGTAAAGATAGGACGAAAGAAACGAATCAAATTATCAAAGAAGAAAGGGGAGGAGGAGGAGGAGGAGGAGAAAGAGAAAGAGAAAGAAGGAGAAGGAGGAGAAGAAGAAGAAGAAGAAGACGACGACGAAGAAGAATCCGAAGAAGATAAAGCAGAGGCAAAGAAAGAAGAAGAAAGAGATGGTGGTAAGGGAGAAGAAAAGTAGAAGATCCCGAATAGGATTTAAGAAGGAGAGGAAAGAGAAGAAGATGCAGCAGAAATAGAAAAAAAAAGAAAGAAGAAGGATATGACGAGGGAGAGAGAGGAGAAGAGGGAGGCGGAAAGAAAGGAAGGAGGAAAATTCATCCAGGAATTTCACAGAGCATTACTCCACAATAGACAAGATCTAGCTAGAACTAGACATCACATCAACCAAATTGAAGAACAACGAACTAAGAATAAGTTTGAAATTTGACAATTTGGCAGCAGTGCCAAAATTGGATGATCAAAAATAATAAAATAATCAAAATAATAAATTAGAAACCTACTTATTAGAATGCAGAAAATAAAACAGTTGATCTGGAAAATTAGAAAAATCGTTCAAGGCACCTCTAGGTTCCCAATTTTCGTAGATGTAACTAAAATTGCATTTTGCTTATTTCCTCTGCGGATGTAAACAAGACGAAATGATGTTTGTCTCTATTTTCCTAATCAAATAGTGTTTTTCGCTGTCACACTCGAAAATGCCAAGTTGTCATTACAGCATACCATGATAATGACAGTTGACAGTTGCTTGTCATAATAAGTAGCAGTGAACATGGTAACATGACTGCGACTATAATGTATTCTGAGAAATGACTTTCTTGGGAAATCTGTGTCTTTGTTGATATTTTTCCCCACATTTGGATTTTCAGAGGACTTTTCATGATAGTACTGATATCATTCTTGTTAAATGGTTTTACACTTCATATCTCTCTCTAGGCAGTCTTGGATACCTAGCAACTAACAACTATTTGTAGTAATTTTGCAACAGTTGGTAGTGCGTCTGCCTTGTAAGCGCTAGGCCGCGGGTTCGATTCCCGCCCGGGGCGGATTTTATCCTGATGGGGTAATGTTCATTCTCGGAACGGCTGGCTTTCTCCTATCCTGTCTTCCTCCTCTCTTCTATTTCGGGACGATAAGACCATAGCAGTTACAGTTCCCTCTGTCAAACCTCTTAAAAAAAAAAAAAAAAAAAGAAAGAAGGAAGAAAAACTAGGACTTGGCGTAACTTGTGTTTTATTCACAACATCCCCAGCCCCTTTACGTCTTGGGAATGGTATCCCCATCTTGGTCATGTCCCCCCTACAAGTTTTTGATTCACATTTGTAAATTTGTAACAATATGTACATGCAAACTGCAAAGCTTAGGGCTTATTCGAACAAGTTGTCGCCTATTCTAAATGACATTTCCTGTTGTTTTTCTTCAAATCTTTTCCCCTGCGGCGCTCTTTCCAGGTAGGCACCAAATTGTTCTTTGCGAATGTTGCCTTCATAGTTGACGAAGACTGATGGTGACTTGGTGTGAGACATTGAGCTTTTAGCAGAGTCTTCAGGCTCTACACTACCCTCTACCAAACTCTATTATAAATACACTACATTGTATCATAGACTAGAGATCTACAGTATGGATTATGGCCGATCGCCACTGCCTGAAAGTTTCCCTGAAACCCGTCAAAACTATGAACTTTTTTTTCTTCTCTTCATTTCGCGGAAAAGAAAAGTTCAACTAACCCAACCTGGCTGGAACTATGGCAGGTAACATTCTAAAGCGGTACCTTCAATTAAAAAGAAGGGGGGGGAGAATAACAATGAGGAAAAAGACGAAGAAGAACAATAAAAAGAAGAAGAAAAAGAATATGAAGAAAAAGATGAGGATGAAGAAGAAGAAGGAGGAGGAGAGGAAGAAGGAAAAGAAAACGAAGAAGAAGAAGGCAGAAGAAGATGTTGGTGAGAAAAATATTAATTCTCATTTTTTCCTTCTTCCGCCGCGCCGCGCCAAAGGAAAGAAACTGTCTCATTTGTGGACTACATACCAAATTTCAAGTCTCTAGCTCATACCGTCCCCGAGATATTGTTAAATTACACCGAAAACCACCAAAAAGCGGTAAAATGCCGCCAACCGTTGCACCGATCTTAATCAAAACTTTTGTGTCGCATCCTTGTCACATTTGACAGCTGTATGCCAAATTTCAAGTCTCTAGCTATTACCGTTCTCGAGATATTTTATTTACAGACAGACAGACACACGGACCAATGGCTGAAACTTTGTATTTAGGCTCTAGGGACCTCAAAACGTGTTTTGGCAATAAGAGCCTTGTCTCATTTGTGGACTACATACCAAATTTCAAGTCTCTAGCTCATATCGTTCCCGAGATATTGTTAAATTATACACCGAAAACCACCAAAAAGCGGTAAAATGCCGCCAACCGTTGCACCGATCTTAACCAAAACTTTTGTGTCGCATCCTTGTCACATTTGATAGCTGTATGCCAAATTTCAAGTCTCTAGCTATTACCGTTCTCGAGACATTTTGTTTACAGACAGACAGAAGGACAGACAGACAGACACACACACACGGACCAATGGCTGAAACTTTGTATTTAGGCTCTAGGGACCTCAAAACGTGTTTTGGTAATAAAAGCCTACCATCGAAAATTTGACTCGATTACATTACTTTCCTTCCTACCTATAGGATAAGGAAAGTAAAAAGTAAAAGTTATTTTAAAAAGTCATTAAGATAAGAAGCTAAATAAGAGATTATATTTTTCTTTTTCTGTGCGGCCGAAATTTATGGGACTATGCACGCCCATATTCCCCGTGCTTGGAGTCTGGAGTCGTATTGGATTTTTACATTTCCGATTCGTCTTTATTAGTTTCTTAAATTTAGTCAAATAAGCAACCTCGTGATAGAGAGTCCTGGGTGTCACAAGTCACAACCCACACCGAATCCTAGGCTCGCACACCGAAGGTCAAGTTCAATTCTCTGTGCGGAGTTGATGTCGAATTTGAGTTAGGATTTCAGTGAGAACGGTCTCCTAATCTCGTCCAGCCTCCATAAGTAGGGCTGAGAAAACCCAGCAGCACGATATTGGCCAACTGATGGCCAAACCGTATAACAAGCACAACGTTGCTTAACTTTAGTCATCCATTGAAAACTGGTGCATTCAACGTGGTCTGCCCGCGAGTCTATCAAAATAAAAATAAAAATAAAAATAAAAAAAAAATAAAGAAAAATACATTGCTTCTTCTATTCATTATCTGTGCCTGTGTGAACAACGAGGGTTTTCCATTTTATGAATCAAGTCAGGTGTTACAACGTTCTCTATTAGTATGAATGAAGAAATTGACTCATCAATATCGATCGAATTAACCCTCATTTCCTTTTTGCTTCTGTGTTCTACTTTTTCCCTCACCTGCCCTCGAGTCACTTCAATCAGTTAGTACCTCATTAATTTCCTCTTGAGCTTTATTTTACGAGAGGCGTAGTATCCAATGTTTACCGTTCGACCTAGAAGGTGGATGCCTTTTTACTTTCCTTATCCTATAGGAAGGAAAGTAATGTTTTATTATGGGAACCTTGGACTTTGTTGTAACATTCTAAAGCGGTACCTCTAATTAAAAAGAAGAGGGGGAAGAATAACAATGAGGAAAAAGACAAAGAAGAACAATAAAAAGAAGAAGAAAAAGAATATGAAGAAAAAGATGAGGATGAAGAAGAAGGAGGAGGAGGAGAGGAAGAAGGAAAAGAAAATGAAGAAGAAGAAGAAAAAAGAAGAAGAAGGCAGAAAAGAGGAAGAAGAAGGCAGAAGAAGATGTTGGTGAGAAAAATATTAATTCTCATTTTTTCCTTCTTCCGCCGCGCCGCGCCAAAAGGAAAGAAATTGAAGTGGGAATAGCAAGTGAATGTGAATTAAGTCTGAAATAAAATAGAAAGCAATAATATGAATGTTACACGTCGGAAAGAAATTGAAGTGGGAATAGCAAGTGAATGTGAATTAAGTCTGAAATAAAATAGAAAGCAATAATATGAATGTTACACGTCTCCTTGGAAAACTAAGGGAAAAGGTGGAAACGGTAGGAAAAGAAGGGAGCCCTTAGGCCAGCCACTCACTATCAGGTAGACCTGACAGGTACACCTGATCACGTCCGCCTGTCAGGTCTACCTGATAGTGAGTGACTGGCCTTAGCCCAAACGATTTCGAGTCAAATAATGGTGTCCAAACTAAACAATAAGTCCACTAATCCATGAATGCAAAGCGTTTTAGATTGACCCATCCAGTCCATTTTATTTAGCCTCGTGTGTAGATAGAAGCTCAACGCATCCTCTAGGACTGTTCGCCCCTACACCTAAGCCCCGCTCCTTAATGGAAATAAATGTGTATTCTCGTGTGTAGGCACCTTAATATACCTATAGTGATATAGTGTAGGTGCTGGTTAAAAGATGTGAATCTGTTGTCAGACCTAGATCTGTCGGAAGATCTGAGCGTGAGTTTTGTTTGACAAGCGGGTCTGTCACGCGGTCTGAGCATAAATCGTGTTTGAAAAAGAAGAACATGGCCTAAAGAAGACTTTCACAACAACGACCTCAAACACATGATGAAATTTTCAGAACAATGATAACGAAAGTTATCTCTAACTTGTTTTCAAAATAAAGCAGTTGTTCTAAAAATAAAGTAGCCTACCTACGCAACTAGCTAGCAAATAAAGACAGCAGACGGCATCGTTCTGAAATTAAATAACCGTGTAGACTGTAGACCGTATAGCACACCATACACCATATCTCCTTCAGACATGGAGTACCTACGCAAATTTCTCGATCTCTTCAAAACAAAGCTCGGAGCTGAAAAGAAAACGGAATAGAAAGGTGGGAAACTACTGCTCGAATTTAAAGCACACGTTGTCTGAAGGACTTCAAAGCTGGCACATGGAGAACACACATGCTAGCAAATAATACATTCCTCTGTTTACGTAAAGTAGATACAGCCATACGTAGATACAGACATAAGTAGATACAGCCATACGTAGATAGAGCCCGTACATGCGAACTACAAAATTGAAGTAGGTATGCAGATCAGGGAAAGTAGGGAAACCTCTTGGCGTTCAAGGAAACATTGGATTACAGACATTACAATCTTCGTAGGTATAGAGACCGTGATAGAAATGTTAAGTAGACAAGAAAATGTTAATGTACCCAGTTTAGGAGTAGAAAAATCACTTAGAACTCTGAGCAAAAACTTGGAAATGAAACGGCAAAACCAACTTTCTAAAAAAAACTACTCTAGTTTCAGTTGAAACTTCTTCACACTCCTAAGAAGCTCTCCTCAGTAAGCACACACAAGAAAGGCAGAAAAACATTCAAAACCAAACTGGGGTGTTGGCCGAAGTTCCCCAAAAATATTACACACACTGCACATGGCATGTGATGTTTCTAGAGGCATTTGCGAGGACATGATAGATATCCCTCATGCACCCCTACAAAAACTGCCTTTCTTAGAACACCCACACAACACACCCACTTCCAAAAACTTCACTTCTACGAATCTCCAATATTTACCTTTCGACCTAGAAGGTGGATGCCTTTTTACTTTCCTTATCCTATAGGAAGGAAAGTAATGTTTTATTATGGGAACCTTGGACTTTGTTGCAAACTTTGAGCTTTCGACCATAATATATACCTATAGTGTAGGTGCTGGTTAAAAGATGTGAATCTGTTGTCAGACCTAGATCTGTCGGACAGTCTGAGCCTCTGAGCGTGAGTTTTGCTTGACAAGCGGGTCTGTAACGCGGTCTGAGCATAAATCGTGTTTGAAAAAGAAGAACATGGCCTAAAGAAGACTTTCACAACAACGGCCTCAACACACATGATGAAATTTTCAGAACAATGAGAACGAAAGTTATCTCTAACTTGTTTTCAAAATAAAGTAGTTGTTCTAAAAATAAAGTAGCCTACCTACGCAACTAGCTAGCAAATAAGGACAGCAGACGGCATCGTTCTGAAATTAAATAACCGTGTAGACTGTAGACCCTATAGCACACCATACACCATATCTCCTTCAGACATGGAGTACCTACGCAAATTTCTCGATCTCTTCAAAACAAAGCTCGGAGCTGAAAAGAAAACGGAATAGAAAGGTGGGAGACTACTGCTCGAATTAAAAGCACACGTAGTCTGAAGGACTTCAAAGCTGGCACATGGAGAATACACATGCTAGCAAATAATACATTCCTCTGTTTACGTAAAGTAGATACAGCCATACGTAGATACAGACATAAATAGACACAGCCATACGTAGATAGAGCCCGTACATGCGAACTACAAAATTGAAGTATACAGGTATGTAGATCAGGGAAAGTAGGGAAACCTCTTGGCGTTCAAGGAAACATTGGATTACAGACATTACAATCTTCGTAGGTATAGAGACCGTGATAGAAATGTTAAGTAGACAAGAAAATATTAATGTACCCAGTTTAGGAGTAGAAAAATCACTTAGAACTCTGAGCAAAAACTTGGAAATGAAACAGAAAAACCAACTTTCTAAAAAAAACTACTCTAGTTTCAGTTGAAACTTCTTCACACTCCTAAGAAGCTCTCCTCAGTAAGCACACACAAGAAAGGCAGAAAAACATTCAAAACCAAACTGGGGTGTTGGCCGAAGTTCCCCAAAAATATTACAAACACTGCACATGGCATGTGATGTCTCTAGAGGCATTTGCACGGACATGATAGATATCCCTCATGCACCCCTACAAAAACTGCCTTTCTTAGAACACCCACACAACACACCCACTTCCAAAAACTTCACTAACAGAAATTTGACAAGAGCCCCTCCAACGTGACAGCAATATTGATAGGTTTATCATAGACTGTAAAGTGGTCTTCCCTCTATCACGACATCAAAAGCTTTTTCTACGTCTCTCATCATCACCCTCGAAGCTTGCCAGACCCCCCGTCGGTGATATTAATGCTGTGGCTTGCCAATATTCTAATGGAGATGTAAAAAGCTTCATTTATCAACTTGTTGATCGGCAAAATCCTCTCCCTTTCTTTTTTCCTCTTTGGCACTTTTGCGTCTTGTATAACTTGTTACGTTTACTTCGTGTACGCCAGCACGCCTTTGATAAATGAAGTTGAACTCTGCAGGATCAATCTTTCTTTTTTTTTCCTTCCTCCTTTTCTTATCATCCTTCACTTCGTCTTCCTTTTTCCTTCTCATTCTCATCTCTTCTAACATGTTTTTTCTCGTCCTCATTGTACTAATCATATCCCTCTATTTTTCTTCTACATTTCCCTCTCTATTCTCTTAAGACCTCCTTCCTTTTCTCTTTTTCGTTCGCCTCTTTCTCTTCCTTATATCTACTTTTCCTATTGTACATCTCTGTATCCTCGCGTCAGGCGTCCACCTTCTCTTTCTTTCTTTTCCTGTCGGATGCATCTCTTTAAACAACCAAACCTTATCAGAGTGCAACTCATTCCTTTGTATGAAAAATCCATCCAACACAAAGGCCATAGATAATCGAGGATCCCTTCCTCCAAACTATCTCTCCTTTCTCTTTCTCTCTCTCCCCCCTTTTTCGTTCCTCTCAACTCGCTCCCTCTCCTTCCTCCCGCCCTGTCTCTTTCTCTCTCCCTCCCTCTCTCTCTCTTCCTCCTGGGAAGAACGGAAGAGGGAAGAAACCTCTGCCCAGCACACAGCACACAACGGTAAAAAAAAATGTTGAGCTTTATTTATGACGTCACTGGCAATTCCAGGAGAGGCGGGGAGGGGAGGGAAGGAGGAGAGGGGGGCGAAATGGTCGAAATCGGACTGTGTGGTGTTTGTGACATCGGGGAAAATTATGTCCTTTTTTTTGCATGGATAGCCCTTGTTGATGTAAATTAGGTAAATCTAATTTATAATGGGTAGTGTGCGACCATTCAATTTATTGCGCTCTAAAAAAAAAAAGCCATTAAAAAGGTCGACATGTTTTATCCTTGTAGGTAGCGAGTTTGGTATCAGTTTAAAATCCAAGGTTACACTTTTATTTATCTATTTATCTTTACTTACCTACCTATTAACCCTATTTTATTTTAGTGTTCCTTTGTTATACCGTGGACGATGAGGAAGAAAGAAGAGAAATGTTTGGAGAGCTTCGACATGAGCTTCGAGACGGAACGGCTGGCTTTCTCCTATCCTGTCTTCCTTCTCTCTTCGATTTCGGGACGAGAAGACAGTTCCCTCTGTCAAACCTCTTAAAAAAAAGCCGCCATTCCAAGCAGAAAAGTAGAAAGTCTTTCTTAGAAAGCCAAAAAACATCTTCCTTCTAAAACCCTAGACCCTAGAAAGGTCTGAAAAATGCCTTTTCTCTGCCTACGCAATCCGTAAAAAAAAGTAGGAGTATGCAAAAATAATAATCGTAAATCGAAAGCGATACAAGAAAAGTTGCCGGTAACTTTTTCTAACTTTTCTTTCTACCTCCGACATTTTTATAAAGCTAACACTCTTTATAGCCCCAGACATAATAGGAACTTTATCATGTACTGACATATATATGTACGTACCTATAAGTATATCCGCTTGTTTATGTACAAGCTTACAATAGGTGGAGCTCCAACATAAAAAAAAGAAGAAGGAGGAAGACGAAGATGAAGAAGAATGGAGTCGTATTGGATTTTCACATTTCCGATTCGTCTTTATTAGTTTCTTAAATTTAGTCAAATAAGCAACGTCGTGGTAGAGAGTCCTGGGTGTCACAAGTCACAACCCAAACCAAATCCTAGGCTTGCACAATGCACACCGAAGGTCAAGTTCAATTCTCTGTGCGGAGTTGATGTCGAATTTGAGTTAGGATTTCAGTGAGAACAGTCTCCTAATCTCATCCAGCCTCCATAAGTAGGGCTGAGAAAACCCAGCAGCACGATATTGACCAAATGATGGCCAAACCGTATAACAAGCACAACGTTGCTTTACTTTAGTTATCCATTGAAAACTGGTGCATTCAACGTGGTCTGCCCGCGAGTCTATCAAAAAAAAAAAAAAAAAAAAAAAAAAAAAAAAAAAAGTTTTTTTTAAAAACTAGGACTTGGCGTAACTTATGTTTTATTCACAACATCCCCGGCCCCTTTACGTCTTGGGAATGGTTCAATGGTATCCCCATCTTGGTCATGTCCCGATGTCCCCCCTACAAGTTTTTTGATTCACATTTGTAAATTTGTAATAGGTACCTAATATGCATGCAAACTGCAAAGCTTAGGGCTTATACGAACAAGTTGTCACCTATTCTAAATGACATTTCCTGTTGTTTTTCTTCAAATCTTTTCCCCTGTGGCGCTCTTTCCAGGTAGGCACCAAACTGTTCTTTGCGGGTGTTGCCTTCATAGTTGACGAAGACTGATGGTGACTTGGTGAGACATTGAGATTTTAGCAGAGTCTACACTACTTTCTATCATAAATATAATAAACTCCACCCTAGACTGAAGGTCTAAGTACAGTATGGATTATGGTTGATCCGCCTGAAAGTTTCCCCGAAACACGTCAAAACTATGAACTTTTTTTTCTTCTCTTCATTTCGCGGAAAAGAAAAGTTCAACTAACCCAACCTGGCTGGAACTATGGCAGGTTTACAACGTTCTCTATACTAGTATGAATGAAGAAATGGACTCATCAATATCGATCGAATTAACCCTCATTTCCTTTTTGCTTCTGTGTTCTACTTTTTCCCCTCACCTGCTCTCGAGTCACTTCAATCAGTTAGTACCTCATTAATTTCCTCTTGAGCTTTATTTTACGAGAGGCGTAGTATCCAATATTTATGGTCTCGCTGGAGGACGTAAAACTGAGACAAAACCAGCCCTGTCAAGCCACAGACAATAACACTGGCTCTTTTGAGGGTACCTGCTTGTCATAATAAGTAGCAGTGAACATAGTAACATGACTGCGACTATAATGTATTCTGAGAAATGACTTTCTTGGGAAATCTGTGTCTTTGTTGATATTTTTCCGCACATTTGGATTTTCAGAGGACTTTTCATGATAGTACTGATATCATTCTTGTTAAATGGTTTTACACTTCAGATCTCTTTTGGCAGTCTTGGATACCTAGCAACTATTTGTAGTAATTTTGCAACCAGAAGGAGATAATTTTGTAAAAAAATCAAAAATCTCGTGGTCCATATCTGACTTGGTGGTTCATACAGGGATAAATCTACCAATTTAGATGGATAGGATATTTGGACCGCAGCATGTGTGATTGTGTGAAATTCCCATCCTAAAGACACACATCATTCCAATGCAACCTTTCGCCAAATGCCACAAGCAATAAACAAGTGAAACAACATTCGAGCAATTTTGTTTTGACTGTCGATATTTTACACATGTCACCATAATGAGATAACGGATAAGTTTTGATGACACGAATTTTTGTTTCGGAACGAATTCGTGAAAGTTTTGCAGACCAAACTTTTTCGTGCTGATTTTTCAATAATTTTTCTGCTTATTGGAAATATTATCATATCCCTCTATTTTTCTTCTACATTTCCCTCTCTTCTCTTAAGACCTCCTTCCTTTTCTCTTTTTCGTTCGCCTCTTTCTCTTCCTTATATCTACTTTTCCTATTTTACTTCTCTGTATCCCGGTAATTTACGGCCCTTCTGTAACATGTGATGTGGAACCATCAATAACATCTATTGACGGACTACCCAAAATTTGGGCTGCAAAACAGTCCAAATACCTTTACTGTCGATCAACATCGTGTATCGCCTAAAACACGTCCATTCAAGTCCATACTATACTTTAAACTTTTATTTTCATTCCATCAAAATCCTACTTTGTAATATAGGTTTTAGCCGATGTTAATTTACTTCGGTCCACTTGCAGTGTGGACGTACCTTTACAATTTCCACTAGGCTTGCACAGCAAATACCTCAAGTGTGGACGCACCTTAGCATCTTCCATACTATCGTGTTTGTGTTAAGTGGAAGAAAGGTCAACAGAGGAAAGTGAAGAAAAAGTTGGACCATGTACAACATCGTCCAAATGTCCAAACCCAACTCTGTATCCTACTTCTAGTCGTGTTCCTCCTTCTTCTTCACCTTCCCTTCTTTTTCTCCTTCTCTTTCTTCTTCCTTTCGGATGCATCTTATAAACAACCAAACCTTATCAGAGTGCAACTCATTCCTTTGTATGAAAAATCCATCGAATACCAAGGCCATAGAAAATCGAGGAAGGAAGGGACCAAACTATCTCTTCTCTCTCTCCCTCTCTTTCAGTCTCTTTCTCTCTCCCCCCCTTTTTTTCGTTCCTCTCAACTCTCTCTCCCTCTCCTTCCTCCCGCCCTGTCTCTTTCTCTCTCCCTCCCTCTCTCTTCCTCCTGGGAAGAACGGAAGAGGGAAGAAACCTCTGCCCAGCACACAGCACACAACGGTAAAAAATGTTGAGCTTTATTTATGACGTCACTGGCAATTCCAGGAGAGGCGGGGAGGGGAGGGAAGGAGAGGGGAGGGAGGGGGGCAAAGCGGTCGAAATCGGACTGTGTGGTGTTTGTGACAACGGGAAAAATTATGTCCTTTTTTTGCATGGATAGCCCTTGTTGATGTAAATTAGGTAAATCTAATTTATGTATAATGGGTAGTGTGCGACCATTCAATTTATTGCGCTCTAAAAAAGCCATTAAAAAGGTCGACATGTTTTATCCTTGTAGGTAGCGAGTTTGGTATCAGTTTAAAATCCAAGGTTACACTTTTGTTATTATCTATTTATCTTTACTTACCTACCTATTACTTAAACTTATTTTATTTTAGTGTTCCTTTGTTATACCGTGGACGATGAGGAAGAAAGAAGAGAAATATTTGGAGAGCTTCGAGATGAGCTTCGAGACGGAACGGCTGGCTTTCTCCTATCCTGTCTTCCTTCTCTCTTCGATTTCGGGACGAGAAGACAGTTCCCTCTGTCAGGGTCCGCCCGTACATTGTTGTGAATAAATAAATAAATAAATGGTGTCTAAACTAAACAAGTCCACTAATCCATGAATGCGAAGCGAAGCGTTTTAGATTGACTCATCCAGTCCATTTTATTTAACCTCGTTTATAGATAGAAGCTTAACGCATCCTCTAGGACTGTTCGCCCCTACACCTAAGCCCCGCTCCTTAATGGAAATAAATGTGTATTCTCGTGTGTAGGCACCTTAATAAAGAAGTTAACATAAAAACTTCCAACCACCAGCCGAACGTTTCCAAGCTTACGTGAGTGAAAACAAATAAAAAGAAAATATATAAAAATAAACAAATAATAAAAAATAGAGTCGTAAAAAGTGGAAAAAGTTCATATAAATGTAAAAACCTTAACTCGTTAACCCGCTGTGAACCAAGTCTGGTCATGGTCAGAGAACTGGAACGAATGAGAGCATAGTAAAAAAAGTTTTGCTGGAAGGTCAATGAACTTTGGAACTAGCTCTGAAAAAGGCCTCTCCGGAGCACCCAAAGGATTAATCCAGGCCAAACTTTAATGATCAAATTAACTAATCCTGGCCAAACATTATTGAGTACATAATGTTACCTTTGTATGTAGAACATGTTTGTCGAATTTCAAATTGGAAGTAGTGATTAGCCGGGATTTTATTGAGGAGGAGGAGGAAGGGGGTAAGAGTCCAAACAGTGATGTATCGGGCAGGTGCTCCAAATATTCTCGAGTCCATCCCATAGTAAAGGAGCAAAAATAAGGCCCGGGTCCCCCGCACTAAATCCCTGTTTCAAGGGACAAGTTAATGCTAGAAAAGCTACGTGGGAAGCTACACAATATCTTCCATACTTTTGACATGTGTAAAGAAAAAATCCTCGATTACCTACTTTTACAAAAGAATACATCAGTTGCGCTTACTTGGGTGATATGTTTCAAAGTCATAGAGCAGGAAAAATGAGGACCAACGGAACTTTTCTTTTTCTTCTACGATTTCTAGATCCCGAAATAAATTGATTTAAAAAAATACCGGTAAATCGTAAACTTTGACGTCACGGCATACGCTCCTGTACACGATGACGTCACATCAAATGTCCCGAGCAAAGCTCCCTCGCAGGCAGAACATTAATGAGAGCATAGTAAAAAAAGTTTTGCTGGAAGGTCAATGAACTTTGGAACTAGCTCTGAAAAAAGGCCTCTCCGGAGCACCCAAAGGATTAATCCAGGCCAAACTTTAATGATCAAATTAACTAATCCTGGCCAAACTTTATTGAGTACATAATGTTACCTTTGTATGTCGAACATGTTTGTCGAATTTCAAATTGGAAGTAGTGATTAGCCGGGATTTTATTGAGGAGGAGGAGAAGGAGGAGGAAGGGGGTAAGAGTCCAAACAGTGATGTATGTATAGGTGCTCCAAATTTTCTCGAGTCCATCCCATAGTATAGGTGCAAAAATAAGGCCCGGGTACCCGGCACTAAATCCCTGTTTCAAGGGACAAGTTAATGCTAGAAAAGCTACGTGGGAAGCTACACAATATCTTCCATACTTCTGACATGTGTAAAGCAAAAAAATCCTCGATTACCTACTTCAACAAAAGAATAGATCAGTTGCGCTTACTTGGGTAATGTTTCAAAGTCATAGAGCAGGAAAAATGAGGACCAACGGAATTTTTCTTTTCTTACGACTTTTCCCGAAATAAATTGATTTAAAAAAAATACCGGTAAATCGTAAACTTTGACGTCACGGCATACGCTCCTGTACACGACGACGTCACATGAAATGTCCCGAGCAAAGCTCCCTCGCAGGCAACGCATGAATGTGTTTGTGCGCATACGTTTCTGTGCAGTTCTTTCTGCTCCTCCGCAAGCGTGCTTGCATACTGGCGCTACCTAGCGGACGAAAAAGACAACTGCCTGAAGTCTGAACGTCACTATCTTTGAACTCTTTCATTAGAACGGAAAATGACCTCAGATTTGGATTGTTCACAACTTTTTACATAGGAATCGACCATTTATTAATAATGTTTACCCATTTGTAACTGCTCCATTGTGACAAAATAGGTACAATAAGTAGGTAGGTACCTATTACCTACTTATCTTCACCTGGATTACATGATGTATGAAAAAATGGAAAGTATGAATAGGTGAAAAGAAGATTACCTAGTTTCGTCCTTTTAGAAGGAAGTTATTACACAGAAAATTAGAAACAAACAGTGTGATGTTTCCTAGTTTCCTAAGACTTGTGGATTAAGAAGTATCTGGGTATACTCGTAAGTTATAAATTTTTAGGTATTACCTATACAATTTTGGATTAGAACAGGTAATTCTTTGTCTAACAGACCCAAAGGTCTTAAGTCTAACAGACCTAAGTCTCGAGCTTTTTTCGCCACACACGTTAAGACCGTCTGCCAGAAGCGGCCTCTACGTGAATGGCTGAACTTACATTGCATAGTACTTAGCTGAAAGATCACCAAACTGGTAATAAGACCAACCCATAGTATTAGATGGCTTATGTCAAGTTCATTAATAAATTGTATCTAATGTCCGTCTTAATCAAAGAATTTGATGAAATGAAGGGGAATTAAGAATTAAATACGTAAAGGAGCTAAAATTACTTATATATTCAAAAGTTATATCTTCGTTAAAAAAAAAAAAAAAAAAAAAAAAAAAAAAAAAAAAAAAAAGTGAGAAGGGAAATCCCTTGCCGACGGGGGGAAGGGAAACTTTTAAAAAAAAAAAAAAAAAACAAGAGTTACGAGTGATATCCTGTGCGTCAGGAGGAAAGCGAAACTTTCTTCTTTTCGTAACTTTATAGAGCTTTCTTCCCGTTAAAAAAATAAGAAGTAACTTTCGGGGGAAAAACTCAATGAGTGTAATGTTTTCTTGAATAAATTTATGATTTAGGAAATGTTGCTCGTTTTTTTTCTCCTTCGAAAAAATTACTTACATCTGTCTGAAATGAGTCGTACCCGCAGAAGTGGAATTCGTTGTCTTGAGCTATTATCATTAGTTTTCTAGTTTGAGTCGGTATTAAGGGTGCCTGCAGACGATCAAGCTTGAAGTACGAGAGTTACAACATGCTTGATCAAGCTTACTAGGCTGGTAAGCTTGATCGTGAGCTGCAGGTTTGTGCAAATACCGTTGCAGCAGTAATGGGACAGCATTGAGCAGAAAGGAACCATCCACACCCCTTAAGCATTTCCCATTATGGATGGCACTTAATGCTTTTCCCTGATTCCAATTCTTTGTAAGCGCTTGGATTCCCGCCGCGGGCGAACTTTATCCTAAACAGATAAGGTTCATTCTCGGTTCTTGGAACGGCTGGCTTTCTACTATCCTGTCCTCCTTTCTTAAATTTCGGGACGATATAAGGTCTCCGCTGTAAAGGTGTGTCCAAACATAGCCGACTGGCCGTCGATCGAGGAGATGAATATGTTTTGTCGAGGCAGTGTGGACGGTCCAGTCGATCTCGATGGATGTCAGTCTACTATGTGTGGACACACCTTAACAGCTCTCTCTATTAATCCTCTTCGAAAGCTGCCTGAAGCTACATCGTCTGTAGCCACCTTTACAAAACTTATTCCATAACGTATATGCTTACTCTATCGTAAAGAGAAAGTCTGTGGCATTATTTACTAGCAGACTACCTGCTGAGATGACTTGGTTGCAAGTTTTCGCAAGAATAAATTAAAACGTAAACTTAGATTTGCATCGTGCATTTGACATCGGTTTTGCTTGCATGCTTGGCTGCCGACGAATATGTTGCAATTCGTTTCTAATTGAAAGCATGTGGACTCGTTATATTTATAACTTTGTTATGGACGCGTGTCTTTTCGTTATATTTGCAACTTGTAACTCGTGCCAATGGAGTTTACTTAGCTTCCCCAGCATTTTACAAGGTTCTGTAATAGTTCTATTGGTTTCGGTTTGTACAAAAGAGGGCCAATCGTCCCTACAGTCTATTTATATCGACCCCGTTATTTTCGCCCGACCTCATAAAGTTCTCGGAGGGTTTTGCCTGCGTGCTAGACTGGAATTAATCATACTCGGGGTGTGGGACCCTTGTCCTATAGCTTCCCCAGCATTTTACAAGGTTCTGTAATAGTTCTATTGGTTTCGGTTTGTACAAAGAGGGCCAATGCCAATCGTCTCCACAGTCTATTTATATCGACCCCGTTTGAATTTTCGCCCGACCTCACAAAGTTCTCGGAGGGTTTTGCCTGCGTGCTAGACTGGAATTAATCATACTCGGGGTGTGGGACCCTTGTCATATCAATTCATATGAATCATTAATGTGTTTGTGCGCTTACGTTTCTGCGCATTTCTTTCTGCTCCTCCGCAAGCGTGCTTGCATACTGACGCTGCCTAGCGGACGAAAAAGACAACTGCCTGAAGTCTGATGTCACATATCTTTGAACTCTTTCATTAGAACGGAAAATAAAAATTGAATTTTCGACCTATTTACAGTTATTTTTTCGGAGTTTTGACCTCAGATTTGGATTGTTCACAACTTTTTACATAGGAATCGACTTATTAATATTTTTTACCCATTTGCAACTGCTCCATTATGACAAAATAGGTACAACAACTAGGTAGGTACCTATTACCTACTTATCTTCACCTGGATTACCTGATGTATGAAAAAATGGAAAGTATGAATAGGTGAAAAGAAGATTACCTAGTTTCGTCCTTTTAGATTTTTAGAAGGAAGTTATTACACAGAAAATTAGAAACAAACATCAGTGTGATGTTTCCTAGTTTCCTAAGACTTGTGGATTAAGAAGTATCTGGGTATACCCGTAAGTTATAAAACTTTATTATACAATTTTGGATTAGAACAGGTAAGTCTTTGTCTAACAGACCCAAAGGTCTAACGGACCTAAGTCTCGAGCTTTTTTCGCCACACACGTTAAGACCGTCTGCCAGAAGCGGCCTCTGCGGTAATGGCTGAGCTTACAATACATAGTACTTAGCTGAAAGATCACCAATCTGGTAATAAGACCAACCCATAGTATTAGATGGCTTATGTCAAGTCCACTCATAAATTGTATCTAAAGTCTGTCCTCCTTCAGTACTGATTTGATGAATACCTGATTCAGCTCTTCAGTCAGCCCTAGGGTGATTGCTTTTAAGCTGACATTTGGTTTTGGCTCAAATTTTGCGAGTGGACGCCCTTCGCGCTCAACTTTTGCTACTTCTTCAGAAATGGAAATTTTAAGTTGGTCAAGGATAAGTCAAAAAGTAGTCATACAGGCACTCGACAGGTTAAGATGGGAAGAAAAATTCCTTTCTATCCTATATTTAATAATGAACTTCATTCCACTTGTTCTCTTCTTCATCTCCTCTTCCTCCTCCTCTTCCTCCTCTTCTCCTCCTTCTTTTTCTTCTTCTTCATCCTCTTACTCCCCATCTTCGTCATCTTGTTCCTCTTCTCCTTCCTTCTCCTCTTCATCCTCTTTCTTATTATCCTTCATTATCCCATCAGGATAAAATCCGCCTCGGGCGGGAATCGAACCCGCGGCCTAGCGCTTACAAGGCAGACGCACTACCAACTAAGCTAACTAGGCTGGCAGGGACGGATTAACTTTGCACTGGAAAAACTACTCCTTTGAAAATAAGGCAACTTTTCTGAAGGCGATTTTCGATCCCTTCCAAAAGAGCTCATCTTCTTTTTAAGGACCACTACCTACTCTATTGCAATCAAGGAATAATAATAATAGTTTAATAGTGCTTATTTATACTGCTCGCATAGGACTGAAAAGTCCCTTTACTCCAGCAGTGGGCTACTACTATTATTGTGCCTCAAGTTATATTGAGGATAAAATTCCATACCTTGGCTCGGATTGAACCCACGCCCTCCTGTTTACCAGGCGAGCGCCTTGACCACTACACCACCGAGGCAGGTTTTTTTTTTTTCTTTTTTTTTGAAGCTATAACCGCACTCGGAAACGAAGACATTACTTCAAGTGCGGTGCTTTTCATTCTCTTTTATTATTGTTGTGCTCTTAATCTACCGTCTGCCTCCTTAATCCTTATTATTTTCCTGATCATCCCCACATATATTTCCCAATTTTCACGACACTTCAAGATTTCCTCAATTACCGAGGCAGGTAAATGATGATTATGTCCAAGGACAAACCAGATTTTTCCAAGAGGTTTGACAGAGGGAATTGTAACTACTAGGGTCTCGTCATCCTGTAATCGAAGAGACGTTAAGGAAGGCAGGATAGGATAAAGCCAGCCGTTTCGGGACAACGCAGAAAATGAGGTGTTTTGCGTAAATTGTTTCACTCATGATGATGGACAAACCAGATTTTTCCAAGAGGTTTGACAGAGGGAATTGTAACTACTAGGGTCTCGTTATCCTGTAATCGGAGAGACGTTAAGGAAGGCAGGATAGGATAAAGCCAGCCGTTTCGGGACAACGCAGAAAATGAGGTGTTTTGCGTAAATTGTTTCACTCACACAAAACCAGTCATAAGTATTTCTAATTTAAAAAGTCATAAGACTCATAAGTATTCTAATTTAAAGTCAGAGAGCACATTACTAAAATTAAAAAAAGATGGAAAAAGGGACGAAAATTCTCCGAGGAAAAAGTTTATAAATTTGAAAATTTATGCGAAAAATGTGTTTAGTACGATGTCAGAGAGAAGCTCACGCAAAATAGAAAGTAAAAAAGGGTTCTTTTTTTAAATAATGAAATCGATTTAGCAGAAAGCAAAGCAATTTGAAATGAAAAGTGGAAAGGAAATTAGGAAGAAGGAAGGAAAAGATAGGGTTTGCTCATTGTTGGGCGTAAAATGGGACACGCTTGGTTAAAATTAGAGACAGTTTTTGAAAGAATGATGGAAAAACTGAATGGAAGCCAGCCTTGGTCGAATAGATCAGTTGCGCTTACTTGGGTGATGTTTCAAAGTCATAGAGGAGGAAAAATGAGGACCAACGGAATTTTTCTTTTTCTTCTACGACTTCCAGATACCGAGATATATCGATTTAAAAAATACCGGTAAATCGTGATGTTTGACGTCACGGCATACGCTCCTGTAGGCAATGACGTCATAATTCATTACTCACGCCTCGTTTGTTTGTGCGCAAGCGTTTCTGCGCAGTTTGACGTGAAATCTGACGGCACAACTCTTTGAACTTTTTCATTAGAACGGCAAATAAAAATTGAATTTTCGACCTTTTAAAGATACTTTTTCGGAGTTTCGACCTCAGATTTGGATTTTTCACTACTTTTTACATAGGAATTGACCATTTATTAATAATTTTTACCCATTTGCAACTCCTCCATTGGAGAGTAGCGCACTCTGTCTTTTAATCACTAGGTCGCGAGTTCGATTCCCGGAGTGCAGTTTGTCCTAAACAGATAAGAGATAAGGTTCGTTCTATCTATAAAATGAAATTGGGATAATGGCTCAGGGACGGAGAATAAGAGGTAAGATTCGTTCTCGGAACAGTTGGCTTTCTCCTATCCTGTCTTTCTTCTCTCTGCGAATTCGGGACTATAAGACCTTAGCATTTACCTAGAGTTCCTCTATCAAACCTCTTTAAAAAAAAAAATTGAGGAAAGCAAAGGAATTTGAAAGAGAGAGAGGGTGAGGAAGAGAGAGAGAGAGAGATCAAGGGAGAGAGATATATAGAGAGAGAAAGAGGGAGAGAGAGAGAACTATACGTTTAATGATGGAAGAAAAGAGTTTTACATTACCAGTAGGAGGAGGAAAAGTCTCAAGAGGTCTGAATAAAGAGGGGAAATATCTTTTATCTTAAACGAAGGGGAAGATCTTTTATCAACGAGCTCCGCAGAGGGCTGAGATCACTATGAAATGTTAAATTCTCGAGAAAATAAAGTAGCAGCAAAGGTAGGAGTAAGTTTAAACAGCAAAACCTTGGAGGCACTATTCTGATGCTTGAAAAGACAATGCTTTTGTTACAAGGAACCGTACATGCTAGACAAACTACTCCCTTTGTTTGTCAAAGGAAAAGATCAGGAGAGTCTAAAGCAAAATAAACACGGAGGATTCAAAGGAAAATCCAGAGGAAAAGGGACACAGACAGAGGATGTAATAAACTTTCTTGCCTATACTCTTTTTATTTTGTTTTTAATTTTTTAATACAAAAGACAAAAGAGGAAAAGACTTCGCAGTGTTTTTGAATTCAAGTAACCCAATATAACCTACAAGTTGTCACTGGGCTCATACTTTTCTTCTCCCTTTTGAAAGGATATTTTTAAACAAAAGAAAATTTTAATCTCGAGTGGAAAGTGGAAAGTCCTAAATGAAATTCTCGAGTGTAGATGTCTTCAACAATAGACACAATGTTTTCAATTGGATGAGTCTTAATGTCATTAGGGACTGCAATTTGAAACTTACTTTACTACCTTGTTTAAACGCTTCACACCGGTAATAAAGTTACTGTCCTGACAAAAGGTCTCCGTTCCTGTGTACTTCGGAGTTTCAGTGCAGAAAGCCCTGGTCACACAACAAGTGACCCAAACAATTCCTGAAATGTGACGCCGGGGACTTGGCAACATGTATTTCTCCATATGATGGAAAAGTGTCACTTTGCAACATATGTGGTATGGAGCCATTAGATGCACGTCCTCTATCTTACGACTCTTTGGGGAGAGTCTTTGCATATTTTTATGTAGGTGCACTTCAAGGGGTAGATTTGTTTTCAAGGGGTAGACCAACCTCAGTGGCCTAGTGGTTAGCGCGGTGGACTTCGGATTTGGAGGTTGGTGGTTCGAATCCAAGTCAAGACATAAAATTTAGCGTGGTGCATTAAGCAAGGAACGACATTTGTGACAATTAAAATTCCTTTTTTTTACCGTCAAAAGTCCGGTCATATGTAGGTATGTTCTGAGACCTTTCTATCCTGATATCCCATTCCATTCCATTCTCTTCTAATGGAACTTGTGCCAGTGTAGTTTAGCTATATCTTTCCAACATTTTGCAAGGCCCTTAGACACTTGTAATGACACTTGCCCCCTTAATAGTACCTATGTATTATTGCTAACTGTGCTTTCCCAGATTTTTCAAACTCTTTATCCAATTAAACTGGCACCTAATAACATTTAAAATAAAATTAAATTTAAACTAGCACCTAATAACATTTAAAATAAAATTAAAATAAAACTAGCACCTAATAAAAGTTAAAGTTCCATTAGAGCACATCAGGTACAAGTTCAAAATGGTGACTGCAAAGCATAAAACGGGGGGCAAACAAGGGGGCAATAATAATTAAGACTCTGCCTGAAAAGGAAAACGGGCAGTCAGCAAGTCAGCAGTTACACGAGTCTTTGTCTGATTCACCTTTGCCTGCAGTAATATTCAGTAATTAAAAAGAGGGGAAATATCTTTTATCTTAAACGAAGGGGCAGATCTTTTATCCACGAGCTCCGCAGAGGGCTGAGATCACTATGAAATGTTAAATTCTCGAGAAAATAAAGTAGCAGCAAACTCAGCAAAGGTAGGAGTATGTTTAGATAGCAAAACCTTGGAGGCACTATTCTGATGCTTGAAACGACAATGCTTTTGTTACAAGGAACCGTAGACATGCTAGACAAACTGTTCCCTTTGTTTGTCAAAGGAAAAGATCGGGAGAGTCTAAAGCAAAATAAACACGGAGGATTCAAAGGGAAATCCAGAGGAAAAGGGAAAAAGGGACACAGACAGAGGATGTAATAAACTTTCTTGCCTATACTCTTTTTATTTTGTTTTTAATTTTTGATTACAAAAGACAAAGCCAGCCTAGTTAGCTTAGTTGGTAGTGCGTCTGCCTTGTAAGCGCTGGGCCGCGGGTTCGATTCCCGCCCGGGGCGGATTTTATCAAGGGTTCTTTTTTTAATAATGAAATCGATTTAGCAGAAAGCAAAGCAGTTTGAAATGAAAAGTGGAAAGGAAATTAGGAAGAAGGAAGGAAAAGATAGGGTTTGCTCATTGTTGGGCGTGAAATGGGACACGCTTGGTTAAAAATAGAGATAGTTTTTGAAAGAATGGAAAAACTGAGAAGTCAGCCTTGGTCGAATTGGAGGGTAGCGTACTCTAATCACTAGATTGCGAGTTCGATTCCCGGAGTGCAGTTAGTTCTAAACAGATAAGGTTCGTTCTATCTATAAAATGAAATTGGGATAATGGCTCAGTGAGGGAGAAGAAGAGGTAAGATTCGTTCTCGGACCGGCTGGCTTTCTCCTATCCTGTCTTTCTTCTCTCTTCGAATTCGGGACTATAAGACCTTAGCATTTACCTAGAGTTCCCTCTATCAAACCTCTTTAAAAAAAAATGAGGAAAGCAAAGGAACTTGAAAGAGAGAGAGGGTGAGGAAGAGAGAGAGAGAGAGAGATCAAGGGAGAGAGATATTATAGAGAGAGAAAGAGGGCGAGAGAGAGAGAACTATACGTTTAATGATGGAAGAAAAGAGTTTTACATTACCAGTAGGAGGAGGAAAAGTCTCAAGAGGTCTGAATAGCCACACCCACACCCCTCACCTTACCCACACCCTTGACCCACCACATCCACACCCTTGACCTACCATAACCCCACCCCAGCCACCTGTATACGGACTTGAGTAATAAGAATTCTTCAGGAATATTGAAAATAATTATATTGCTTTCTCGGATAGATGAGAGAGAAAGAGAGGGGGAGAGAGGAAGAGAGAGAGAGAGAGAGAGAAGGAGAGAGAGAGAGAAGAGAGAAAGAGGGAAAGAAAGTTAAAAAAATACCTCAAAATTAACCCTTAAAGTGACTGCCTACTGATTACTGACCTCGCTATTTAAACACTCCCTCAACAAAAAGTGGTTAAAATAACAAATGTCAAAAGGACCATTCCATCACCATATATACCTGACTTAGCTTCAGGTGTTTTGAACTTTGGAAATGCTGGAAAAACAATTGATTAAAGCTGGATTAAAGCCCAGAGCTTAAATTGATCCGGATTATTGTAGGTACCTACACTTGCTTAAGTTTAATGCTATCGAATTGAGGTAATTTAAGTACTCCTGGTTTAGTACAAAGTACCTGATTCAGCTCTTCAGTCAGCCCTAGGGTGATTGCTTTTAAGCTGACATTTGGTTTTGGCTCAAATTTTGCGAGTGGACGCCCTTCGCGCTCAACTTTTGCTACTTCTTCAGAAATGGAAATTTTAAGTTGGTCAAGGATAAGTCAAAAAGTAGTCATACAGGCACTCGACAGGTTAAGATGGGAAGAAAAATTCCTTTCTATCCTATATTTAATAATGAACTTCATTCCACTTGTTCTCTTCTTCATCTCCTCTTCCTCCTCTTCTCCTCCTTCTTTTTCTTCTTCTTCATCCTCTTACTCCCCATCTTCGTCATCTTGTTCCTCTTCTCCTTCCTTCTCCTCTTCATCCTCTTTCTTATTATCCTTCTTCCTCTTCCTCCTTCTTCTTCTTCCTCCTCCTCCTCTTCTCCTCCTTCTTTTTCTTCTTCTTGATCCTCTTACTCCTCATCTTCGTCATCTTGTTCCTCTTCTCCTTCCTTCTCCTCTTCATCCTCTTTCTTATTATCCTTCTTCCTCCTCCTCCTCCTCCTTGTCTTCTTCTTCTTCTTCTTCTTCCTCCTCCTCCTTGTCTTCTTCCTCCTGCTTCTCCTTCTTCTTCTTCTTGTTCTTCTCCTTCCTTCTCCTCCTCTTCCTCTTCCTTCTTCTTCTTTGAGTTCTTCTGACTTGTGGAACTTTTTTTTAATGCAAAAGAACGTTAACTTTTTTCAAGAGATAGCTTGGAAGAGGGAGGGAAGAGAGGGAGGGAGGGAGAATTGCTCCAGACTTATTAAAAAATTACAATTCACATCACTCTATATCGAATCCTTCGATTTGAGGCTCTGCCTTTACAATTATTTTTAGTTCTAAGTGAAAGGGTCTTAAGTCTTAATTTCATTGACTTGAGTATTTTGTATGCGGAACTTTCGAATTCCTTATTTTGTATTTTTAGTTCTATGTCAAAGGGTCTTGGCGTTTTATTCACTAATTTTGTGTGTGGGACGTTCCTTATTTTAACTCAATATTTTGCTTGTGGACGAACTTGACTAGCGTTTCCTAATTGGCTGCCTAATTGGGCTCTTTTGTTCAATTGCCTTCTAATTTATGGCCAACTTTGACAATGTGGCCGACTTTTATCGAATTGCGGGGGCAAAGAGAGCTGTTGTCTCCCACTCGTCAAATTGGGGTCAACAACGAGCTATCGGCCAGCTTTTGTATTGGCTTTTTGATTTTCCTTTAAGCTTTTTTTTTTCAATATTATTATGACTATCTGTACGTATAGGTACTTTCTGTTTAATAGTGGCTAACTCGCCAGCGGGGTTCCGGATTTTGGTGGTCAATGAGTTTTGGGAACTAATAAAGGAGTTTAATTTTTGCACTGGACCACACTACACAGAAGTTTTTCTCTTGCGATCTTAAACCCACGAAACACTTTCACCATTGAATCTAGACATCACTCCTTTGCAGAAATGTCCTGAAAAATTTAGGTACCTATACCTACCTACTGATTTACATCAACAACATTGAATTAGGTACCTAGGTAATACCCTTGAGGTAGAAACACACTACTATCACTTTACGTAAGATCACGTGACGTGTTGGTAGTGTGTTTCTACCTTTAAGTTATAGGTAGGTACTCCTCATAGGCATCCAGTCATAATTCTCAGCAGTGTAATCAAGCATCTTCACATCTCCGCTAACTGGTTTTAACCATCTTCCATTTTCCATCAACATTTTCGTGGTTGGAAAAATGTTAACATCGATGAGAATTCCCGTTCTAACGATAAAAGTTCTCTTTGGATCCAAAGTTCCTCAAACTTGTACGTCCGACCATCAAACGAAAAGTGCTCAAGTTAACCACAGCTCTGTTATTCAAGAAGGGTAAATACTTAGATACTAGCTATACATATATAGCTGTAGAATCATTGAGAAAAATGGGATACCTATGTATATGCGAGATGTGACGGTGTTCCAAATGTTCCAATACATCCAATTTGATCCAATTCATACGAGAGTTTTTTGGCTTTGTTATTTCCATGAATTTTGCCTACTTTTTTGGCCATCTTTCACAATGTTTCATAGCTCAATTCTTTCACATACCTTGCGTTCATTCCATTTGAAGCACTCACACCCTACTCAGATTATGGACCACTGCCCTTGTAGGTTATTAACTTGAAGAGAAGGGCAATGAGATGTTGTACAGAGTGTGAAAGGAGAGAGAGGAGGAGAAGAAGGAAGGAGAGAAAGAAGGAGATGATGAAAGGAGAGAGAGAGGGTAATGAGAGGTTGCGAAGAAAGATAATGAGAGGTTACACAAAGTGTGAAAGGGCGACAGGAAGAGGAAAAAAAAGGTTAAAATTGGGTGAAAAGGAAAGTAACAAAGTAGTAAAAGGTCTCAACACGACGAAGGAAAAAAAGAAAAGAACAAAAAAGAAGACAAGGAAAAGAATGGGGAGAGTGGGAAGCAAAAAAATAAAGCCTAGCAAATTTTGGGGCGTTCAAGGAAGGGCTACGAATTTTCCAGGCTTTCCAGCACTTTCTCGAAAGCGAGAAATGGCGTGTTCCTTGCGGTACGCCGTTGAACATTTACTTTCAATTTGCTTAAGAGATGAAAAACAATAAAGACAAAAGAGAAAGTGGGAAGAAAAGGGGGGGAAAGGGGGGAAGGGAGAAGAGGGGGAGAGAAAGAAGGATAATGAAGAAAAACATCTTTCAAATGAAAAACGAATTTTCTCATTTCGAATGAGAAATGGTTTTTTCTTTTTTCATTCTTCTCTTCCTATCGGTTCATTGCTCTTGAGGTAGCGAGATAAAACGCTTCAAAAAAGTATAGGTAGATAAATACCTATAGGTGGTATGAGGGCGCTTTCAAAACAAAACTCTTAAATATTAATTATTAATCTATTACTTCTTTGTTTTATTGATTTAAATTATAATTATGTACCGAATTTCTTTTCAATAAGGATCAATCATTCTATTAACATATCGATGTAGGTAATAGGTAGGTATTTAGTGCAAGTAATCCCTAGTCTTGAACATTACCTAAATAGGTGCACCTAAACATTAGCCGCCAAATGACAGGTCCGAAATTCCGAAGTCTACTGTAAGCGTATTAGTAATTAGTAGGTACCTACCTACAACGTCCACTTCTAGAAAAAAAAAATAAACAAAACCTATATACGGAACAAGGAAACATAAAAGTGTGTGTCTAATTTCCAATCATAGTCGACCGGCCGTCGATCGACGAGGTAAAACTATGTTATCGACGCAGTGTGGACGGTTCAGTCGACATCGATTGAAGGCCGGTCGACTATGTCGTGTGGACACACCTTAAAACATACAACAAGGATCCCTCCAAAGAAAAAACACCGCGCAGAAAGCCCTGGTCACACAACAAGTGACCCAAACAATTCCTGAAATGTGACCCTAGGGACTTGACAACATGTATTTCTCCATATGATGGAAAAGTGTCACTTTGCAACATATGTGGTATGGAGCCATTAGATGCACGTCCTCTATCTTACGACTCTTTGGGGAGAGAGGAAATCCAGTTGAGGTATCTGGATGCAAAGTCTTTGCATATTTTATGTAGGTGCACTTCAAGGGGTACATTTGTTTTCAAGGGGTAGACCAACCTCAGTGGTGTAGTGGTTAGCGCGGTGGACTTCGGATTTGGAGGTTGGTGGTTCGAGTCCAAGTCAAGTCATAATATTTAGCGTGGTGCATTAAGCAAGGAACGACATTTGTGACAGTTAAAATTCCTTTTTTTTTACCGTCAAAAATCCGGTCATATGTATAGGTATGTTCTGAGACCTTTCTATCCTGATATCCTATTCCATTCCATTCTCTTCTAATAGAACTTGTGCCAATGTAATTTACATAGATATCTTTCCAACATTTTGCAAGGCCCTTAGACACTTGTAATGACACTTGCCCCCTTAATAGTATGCAGTATTGCTAACTGTGCTTTCCCAGATTTTTCAAACTCTTTTTCCAATTAAACTGGCACCTAATAACATTTAAAATGAAATTAAAATAAAACTAGCACCTAATAAAAGTTAAAGTTCCATTAGAGCACATCAGGTACAAGTTCAAAATGGTGACTGCAAAGCATAAAACGGGGGGCAAACAAGGGGGCAATAATAATTAAGACTCTGCCTGAAAAGGAAAACGGGCAGTCAGCAAGTCAGCAGTTACACGAGTCTTTGTCTGATTCACCTTTGCCTGCAGTAATATTCAGTAATTAAAAAAAGAGGGGAAATATCTTTTATCTTAAACGAAGGGGCAGATCTTTTATCCACGAGCTCCGCAGAGGGCTGAGATCACTATGAAATGTTAAATTCTCGAGAAAATAAAGTAGCAGCAAACTCAGCAAAGGTAGGAGTATGTTTAGATAGCAAAACCTTGGAGGCACTATTCTGATGCTTGAAACGACAATGCTTTTGTTACAAGGAACCGTAGACATGCTAGACAAACTGTTCCCTTTGTTTGTCAAAGGAAAAGATCGGGAGAGTCTAAAGCAAAATAAACACGGAGGATTCAAAGGAAAATCCAGAGGAAAAGGGACACAGACAGAGGATGTAATAAACTTTCTTGCCTATACTCTTTTTATTTTGTTTTTAATTTTTTAATACAAAAGACAAAAGAGGAAAAGACTTCGCAGTGTTTTTGAATTCAAGTAACCCAATATAACCTACAAGTTGTCACTGGGCTCATACTTTTCTTCTCCCTTTTGAAAGGATATTTTTAAACAAAAGAAAATTTTAATCTCGAGTGGAAAGTGGAAAGTCCTAAATGAAATTCTCGAGTGTAGATGTCTTCAACAATAGACACAATGTTTTCAATTGGATGAGTCTTAATGTCATTAGGGACTGCAATTTGAAACTTACTTTACTACCTTGTTTAAACGCTTCACACCGGTAATAAAGTTACTGTCCTGACAAAAGGTCTCCGTTCCTGTGTACTTCGGAGTTTCAATATTTTGCATGAAGAAAGACTTTTCCAGAGAGCAAGCCCGTTTTTTTAAGCTCTGAAGGCTCAAGCTTTGACCGCAAATTTTGTGTCTCACACTCTTGGCAAATTTTGTTTCTCTTACATTTTTGCAAAATTATTAGGTGACTGTTTCGCTGGAATTATCTAACCAAAAATGACTAATCCATCTAAAATGTTTTTAAGTAAAGTTATGCCTACAAATACCAAGATCTTTGGAATACCACCCTTTTAGGTATAATTTTCAAGCGATAAATCATTGTCCACTGCCTAATCTTTTCCTCTGGCGAGCCCTAGCTGAAGGATTTCTTTGGTGTATTAATCCTCTCTCGGGTTGGGGAAATTTTTCTCCTGTCCGTTAGGGGTCACTTTCAATTTGGACACTAATCTAAAGGGGAAAAAAAAGGAAAGGTATCAATAAGAACACGCTATCTTGGACCTAAAGAATTGAAAGTTTTTGAGCGAATAAATCATTGTTTCTCTTTTCCCTACTTCTCTCTTCACAAACATAATCCAGATTTATTTCTTTTCAAAGTTGAAACAACTTATCTCCGACAGTGTTGTCAAAAGCCCTTCCAAAGTCAACACACAGATAAATGATAGGTTTCGGCTTGGTGTATCCTTCTTCCTTTTACTTTTCCCCATTTCTCTTCCTTTTACAAACAAAAACTTCTCCTTTTATGCTCCTGAGCCGTGGCCTTCTCCGTTTTTTTCAATTGCCAAATATTTTGATAAATTCCAAGCTTTTCTAAACATCTTTTGGGTCTTATCTCATCATTAATTCAACATAGCTGCTGGTACGTTAACTTTTTTCGTCTTCTAATTGTATTAGGACGTTGTATTTTGTGAATGCCAAAGCCCTCAAACATGGTGGACACGAAAATAATGAAACATGCGATAAATTCCATTCACGTTACCTAACTATCTAATGTTAGGTACTATATCATTATCGTTTTTATTTGTGTTACATCAACTTTAGTTTTAAATTACTATTGACTCCACTACTGTCGGCAAGCTATCAACAAACACTTTCCTTTTACTTTTCCCATTTCTCTTCCTTTTACAAACAAAAACTTCTCCTTTTATGCTCCTGAGCTGTGGCCTTCTCCGTTTTTTTTTTTCAATTGCCAAATATTTTGATAAATTCCAAGCTTTTCAAAACATCTTTTGGGCCTTATCTCATCATTAATTCAACATAGCTACTGGTACGTTAACTTTTTTTTTTCGTCTTCTAATTGTATTACGTTGTATTTCGTGAATGCCAAAGCCCTCAAACACGGTGGACACGAAAATAATGAAACATGCGATAAATTCCATTCACATTACCTAGCTATCTAATGTTACTATCATTATCGTTTTTATTTGTGTTACATCAACTTTAGTTTTAAATTACTATTGACTCCACTATACTGTCGGCAAGCTATCAACAAACACTTCCAGTAAACGGCAAGAGGGAGACACCCCTCAATATCACCTCATACCACCATTTGTTAGAAAGTGTAAGCATGCCCCAGCATGCCACGTCTTTTAACACGCAGCTCTTCAGATGGTAAGTTTTCAAAAAATTTAAACTGCCACAGTGGTTGTCAATCTCTTCCATCAAAGTCGAAACTTGGAACTTTGGTGGGGGTTCCGCAGGGGTTGGTGCGTGGGCCATTCCTTTGAATATTCATTGGGGTTTCTGTGTTCTGTCCAGTGGTTGGGTATAGGTATAGCATATGATTGGGTCAATAAATTTAATTGGCCATTTGTCATTTCTCCTTTTCAGTTGAAACATCTTCAATTTTTTAACAGTTACATGCTATAAACTTTGAAAACAGTTAGGTACATCAAATCAAAGGAAATGTAGGTACCTAAGATCCTTTGTCATTGAGAACATATGATTGGGTCAATAAATTTAATTGGCCATTTGTCATTTCTCCTTTTCAGTTGAAACATCTTCAATTTTTTAACAGTTACATGCTATAAACTTTGAAAACAGTTAGGTACATCAAATCAAAGGAAATGTAGGTACCTAAGATCCTTTGTCATTGAGAAAAATGGGATACCTATGTATATGCGAGATGTGACGTGTTCCAATACCTACATCCAATTTGATCCAATTCATACGAGAGTTTGTTGGCTTTAATATTTCCATGAATTTTGCCTACTTTTTTGGCCATCTTTCACAATTCTTTCACATACCTTGCGTTCATTCCATTTGAAGCACTCACTCCACTCACACCCTACTCAGATTACGGACCACTGCCCTTGTAGGTTATTAACTTGAAGAGAAGGGCAATGAGATGTTGTATAGAGTGTGAAAGGAAAGAGAGGAGGAGAAGAAGGAAGGAGAGAAAGAAGGAGATGATGAAAGGAGAGAAAGGGTAATGAGAGGTTGCGAAGAAAGGTAATGAGAGGTTACACAAAGTGTGAAAGGGCAACAGGAAGGAAAAAAAGGTTAAAATTGGGTGAATAGGAAAGTAACAAAGTAGTAAGAGGTCTCAACACGACGAAGGAAAAAAAGAAAAGAACAAAAAAGAAGACAAGGAAAAGAATGGGGAGAGTGGGAAGCAAAAAAATAAAGAGGTTTGGGAAAGATGATAGTCACTTTGGAAGATGGCGGAAAGGGGAGGGACATGTTGGAAGGATGAGGGCACTTGATGAACATTTTGTACAGCTATCTCATATATCTAACACATCAACATCACTCCGCAGTATACACAGGGGTCTATTATGTCTATTGAAAAGTCTCCAAGAGTCTTCAGAAGCAAATGAGAGGTGAATAATGTTCCCAAAGGAGAGAGCAAGGGAGAGGGACCTAAATGAGTGTCATTTATCATCGACACAAAGATGCTGAAAACTGTTTTCGCCCGTTGAATGCTTGACTTGTAATGTACAAAGCTGATTATAAGAGGAATGAGAGGAGGAAAGGAAATGGACGGAACAGGGGAGAAGGGTAAGCAGGAGTTAAGAACGGAAGGGAGGTAGATAAAGGAACTCGGGACGGAGGGAGAAGAGGAAATTACTGAGGTTGGGTCATCGAGAAGGGAACAGGGAACTGATTAAAGTATTAAAGGAAAGTAGAAGAGGTCACTATTAGGAGAATAGGGAGATAAGGAGAAAATGGTGGGCATTTATTGAAGATCAGGAAGGTGAAAAGGAGAGGAAGATGGGGAGAAAGAATGTATTGAGGTTGGGCATAGAGCAATAGAGGGAAATGGTTACCAAGGGAAGTATTAGGAAAACAGGAGAGAGGTCAAAAATAGAGAGCTAAGTTGGACAATAATGGGAGGTTGAGGAGGAACAAATTGTGGCTTTATGGCGAGCAATATGAAGATGAATGAGAATTAGAATCAGGCCACTCTGAGGTTTAGGTGTAGGAGCAACAGCCCCAAAAGATGGGTTCAGCTTTGCTGATTATGTTGATGCTGCTGCCTCAAGCAAAGTCCTCTCGCTTGCCATCAGCATTTCTTTCGGTTGTATGATTCAATTGTGAATGCCGTGAATATCATTTATCATTTGAACAATAGCTGATTATGTTGATGCTGCTGCCTCAACTTGCAAAGTCCTCTCGCTTGCCATCAGCATTTCTTTCGGTTGTATGATTCAATTGTGAATGCCGTGAATATCATTTATCATTTGAACAATGACATTGAGTTCATCACTGTTATTATTTACGAGGTGTACACTCAGCTGTGAATAAGATGAGAACGTAATCGAGGTTTGAATGGTTTGCGAAAACCATTAGCAAAAAAATGGGGACACCAAAGGAAATAAAGAACCCAGAAGCACGCGATCGTAAAGAGTTCGAAGCGATTATCTACGCATTCAATAAAATTGGAGACACGAAAAACGACTCCCTAAGGAGAGTGTTAAATAATTCACTATTTCACCTACTAGCTGAGGCTATCAAATTTAAAAAATCAATAGCAAAGCCACATTAGATAAAATAGATTGTCACACGTCATGTTAATTTCTAGGACACAATAATTATGTAGATGACAATATCCAGGCAGAGTTGACTTTGCCCCAGAACAACTCAGTCTGTAAGCCTGTAACAGAATAACATAGAGGTAGCTACGATAAAATAAGTACCTACCTATTGCCTATTGGGTACAAAGGTTATACCGAGCCTGAGAAATTGTAAAAGAAAAACCCTTAATCCCATAAATGAACTTTATCAACGAACACAGCAAAATAAGCTGCTCAACTTGGAACAGAATTACATAAAGGAATAGAAAGAGTAAAGAGGGTCAAAGGAGAAACCAATAACGAAAGTGCATTCATGTCGTCAGGGCACGAATGCCTTTTCCCTGCCTTGAGAACATAGGCATCAGGTAGATATTATTTTTAGAATATAGAAAGCATAGAATAGAACACAAATAGAAATCATTATCAAAAACACAGCATAAACCAGGGATGGCCATAACGTGGATCTTGTGGGGCTCTCTAACCATGGTTCATACTAAACTTGCTGATTTCCCCCTGAAAATCAGAATTTCCATGAGACTGAATTCTGAAGATTGTATACAGTGTACACCGAAATTTTCAAAAAATTCGCCTGTGGCGTCGCTCGCCCCGAACCGGCTTTACGGGATTGCGGCTCCCGAAGGTAAGGTTAGTGGCCACCCTTGTCATATACTATAGTATAACATCTCTTGCACAAAATAATCAAACACAACATGCAACACCAGTCATAACATCTTTTGCACAAAACAATCAAATACCACTTGTAAAGAGAGTGTTAAATAATTCACTACTTCACCTACTAGCTGAGGCTATTAAATTAAAAAATCAATAGCAAAGCCACATTAGATAAAATAGATTGTCACACGTCATGTTAATTTCCTGGACACAATAATTATGTAGATGACAATATCTAGGCAGAGTTGACTTAGCCCCAGAACAACTTCAGCCTGTAACAGTATAACATAGAGCCATAGAGGTAGCTACGATAAAATAAGTACCTACCTATTAGGTACAAAGGTTATACTGAGCCTGAGAAATTGTAAAAGAAAAACCCTTAATCCCATAAATGAACTTTATCAACGAACACAGCAAATAAGCTGCTCAACTTGGAACAGAATTACATAAAGGAATAGAGAGAGTAAAGAGGGTCAAAGGAGAAACCAATAACGAAAGTGCATTCATGTCGTCAGGGCACGAATGCCTTTTCCCTGCCTTGAGAACCCAGGCATCAGGTAGATATTATTTTTAGAATATAGAAAGCATAGAATAGAACACAAATAGAAATCATTATCAAAAACATGGCATAAACCAGGGATGGCCATAACGTGGATCTTGTGTGGCTCTCTAACCATGGTTCATACTAAACTTGCTGATTTCCCCCTGAAAATCAGAATTTCCATGAGACTGAATTCTGAAGATTGTACAGTGTACACTGAAATTTTCAAAAATTCGCCTGTGGCGTGGCTCGCCCCGAACCGGCTTTACGGGATTGCGGCTCCCGAAGGTAAGGTTAGTGGCCACTCTTGTCATATACTATAGTAACTATACACTTTAATTGGCAGAAATAAAAACTTTTATCAAAAATGCAGCATAAACTATAGTAGAAATACGAGTCATTATCAAAAACATAGAATAAACTATAGTAGAAATAAGGGTTATTATCAAAAACATAGCTTAAACTATAGTCGAAATAAGAATCATTATCAAAAGCCTTACCTTTATCACGAACATTACAGAACGGTTTCGTTTGTACACGTGCGGGGCCCGTTCACCAACGAATACCTCGAGCTGCCTCCGCCGTTTCGGCGGCCCACTTGAACCGCGCCCCGGATGAACAGCTCCTTGAACGTCTCGCGGAATTGCCGCGACATGCCGCAGTAGATGGCGAAGTTGATGGGGTAGCTGACGATGATGAAGAAGTTGGTGAAGAGGACGAGCACGTTGGCGGCATCGTAGTCCAGGATCTCCGTCACGCTAGAGGATATCACATGAAGAATCTGGAAACAGAAAGAAGAGATTGGAAGGGTTAGAGAAAGAACTAAAAAAGGAATAGATAAAATCTAGAAAAATAAGTTACAGGGAATCTCGAAAATAATGTGAAACACAGAGAAGATATTGGGAGGGTTAGAGAAGATGGAACAGATAATCTAGAGAAATGAGTTAGAAGATATGACATGAAGAATTTGGAACACAAATGAACCAGAGAAAATATTTAGAAAGATCAAAGGAAAGAGAAAAGAAATGGAGGAGAGAAAAGTTTAGATGAAAAAGGAATCTAGAAAAGAATCTGAAACATAGAGAAGAGATTGGAAGAGTTAGAGGAAGAAGAAATACACAATTTAGAGAAATTTCCTATAGGGAATCTAGAGAATAATTTGAAACGCAGAGAAGGTATTATAGAAGATTTAGAAGGGTTAGAGATAGATCAGAGAATGTAGGAAAGAACCCCGAACACAGCGGAAAATATTGGATTAGAAGAAGAAAGAAGGACACAAAAAAAAAAAAAATGTGGAATAATATCAAGACCTGAATCAGATAGTCAAAGAGATAATGGCAGAAATAAATTAGTGCAAGGAGCAAACGGAAATACTGCAAGGGCTCAAAGAAGACCAACAAATGGAACAAAGAAAATAATTAGAAAGTTCAAAAGAAAGACTAAAGAAATGGAGGAAAGAAAAGGCATTGTAAAAGTGGATCAAAATTTAGATGGAAGGTCAAGTATAATAACAAAACAAATAACAATAAAGTAAAATAACAATCAAAGGCATTTTCTGAAGAACAAAATTGAACTCAAAGAAGACATTACATTTGCAAACTTGGCACAGACAATACATTGGAAGGTCCATGCGTCCATGGTTATATGAGAAGTAGGTAAATCCACAATGCGATGGACCACAGAAAAACCAACGCAAGATATATGAAGTTGGGTTAAGAGAAATAGCAACCAAAATAATAGAAGATGAAACAGTTAGGATAGAACAGGATAAGGAGAAACGTCTTTCTTTTTAGCAGATAATGAAAGGAAAAACAAAAAGAAATTGGAACAACAGAACAGCTCACAAGGATAATAAACAACAGAAGACGGGCACTTCTGCATCGGAAAATCCTTGAAAGTCCTCTAAACTCCATTATTCATCTTAGCTTTGCAAAACGAGTCATTAAACGAAGCGCAAGACTAAAGCCTAATCTAAATAAAGAACTTTCGGCAACGCAAAAATGGAATCGTTCGGCGAGGAGAGACGGGAAGGAGTCGAAATTCCATTATTTACTTTGATGAAAAAAGTTGTTCATGATGTAATATTTAAGCAAAAATCTGATTAAATTGTAATAACATGAAAGTTATGTTTAAAGGTCTGAGGAGTGTAACATGAAAGTCTAATTTTTTTATCTCTTCACTTTCTGCTGTCTCCCCAAGGACCCCGGGGCCCCGCGCGTTAAATTAACATAATTTCGTTCTTTTCTTCCTAAAATTTGATTATTTTCTCGAGAGAATGGGAGAGAAAAAAAAAATCTGCTTTCTAGACATTGCTGAATATTTGGAGTTGCTTTATTGACATACTCTACTTGTTCTTTGTTTATCCAGTTGCTCGTTAGTTCAAATCCTTTTATTCTCAGGGGAATAATTTTATACCGCAGTTTACTAGTTGCAGTCGTCGTGATGTTCATAAAGATATCAGGTAAAACAAAGTAAAATGAGGACGAATTTTCGACCAAGATGGGGTATACTTATTACGACTAATGCTCTCCCTTCAAAGGCAAGATCCTAAAGATACACCAAACTAAAACGAGTCGAGATAAACCCTGCACCTCTCTTTGTACGATCAATCAATCGAAAGCTTAACAAAGAGACTAAAGATCACGTATAGCCGTCTGAAGTCAATACACAATTTAATGCAGCCATATGGCGACTTCCAAGACTCGGACTTTGTCAAAAGCTTAAACCCCCCTCACTTTCTTGTCTCCTAATAATCTTCCATTGGTCAGACCGACAAAACTTTTCATCATAAAACGTGACTTTTGTCCACGTGGAGGGGGTTGAGTAGAAGGAGGGGAGGTAGAGAAATGAAGAAGCAAGGGAGGGGAAAATTTCCACAGTCAGGGAGTGATATTAGGAATGTAGAAGAGAGGTGAATGATTAGAGGAATGAGAGGAGGAAAGGAAATGGACGGAACAGGGGAGAAGGGTAGCAGGAGTTAAGAACGGAAGGGAGGTAGATAATGAGGAACTCGGGACGGAGGGAGGAGAGGAAATTACTGAGGTTGGGTCATCGAGAAGGGAACAGGGAACTGATTAAAGTATTAAAGGAAAGTAGAAGAGAGGTCAATATTAGGAGAATAGGGAGATAAGGAGAAAATGGTGGGCATTTATTGGAGGAGGAGGAACATCAGGAAGGTGAAAAGGAGAGGAAGATGGGGAGAAAGAAAGTACTGAGGTTGGGCATAGAGCAATAGAGGGAAATGGTTACCTAGGGAAGTATTAGGAAAATAAGGAGAGAGGTCAAAGATAGAGAGCTAAGTTGGACAATAATGGGAGGTTGAGGAGGGACCAATTGTGGCTTTATGGTGAGCAATATGAAGATGAATGAGAATTAGAATCAGGCCACTCTGAGGTTTAGGTGTAGGAGCAACAGCCCCAAAAGATGGGTTCAGCTTCTACGAATCTAGGAGGAGTATAAGGTTAGGATAGGAGGGCTTAGTGGGAAATTAAGGAATTTGCAGGCAAGCTTGACGTTTCATTCCCTATCAATAACGGTCAAACTTTCTTGACTTGGCGGGGCGGAGCGCTACCGCGCTCCTTAATTTGGTTTAAGGTAGAACTTATCTAGTAAAATCAATAGCTCATCCTTAACAGGAATTTAGGTAAAGAGGGCCGCTACAGGGTTTCAAAGGGCTTAAATCGGGCCATACAAACGTTCTTTATGTACTGAATATTTTTGGCAAATTTCATCAAAATTGAACGAACCGTTCGTGAGTTATGATGAAACAAACAGAACAAATCAAAGCTAAAATCTTCGAAAAGCTAAGTCTTCATTCAAAAAAATTCCTTTATAATTCAGGTACTTAAAAGATGGCACCAATTTATTCCCAGAAAGTGTGGGTTTTGCTTCTGTTTTTAATTTCTCACAAAGAAGGAGCCACGACAAAAGTCGTTTAACTTGAACAGTTATAATGGTGTCATTAGCAGAAGACTAATTAAAAAGTTTTCCGTGAGCTTCTTTTGACACAAATCGATCCTGGTCTGTCCCAAAGTCCTGAACAAATGACACATTTAACTAGTCGAAGTGTAGGAACCTACTTGGAGCAGGAGGTTATTTATCACTAGGTGACTAATATTATTTCATTTACCGTTTTAATTATTCAAGACAAATGTACCAATGTGTTGAGGGAGTTTTGACATCTCCACTAATGATAAAACTCAACAAACGATGTGAGGTTTAGTCAACGATTTCGAATTGAAACCCTACTTGTAGCAGGAGGTTATTCATCACTAGGTGACTAATATTATTTTATTTACCGTTTTAATCATTCAAGACAAATGGACCAATGTGTTGAGGGAGTTTTGACATCTCCACTAATGATAAAACTCAACAAACGATGTGAGGTTTAGTCAACGATTTCGAATTGAAACTTTCCAAAATTCCAAGTTTCTTTTCTAAGGACTAAAGAGGGTAAGGACAAATGTAAGTTTTTTTTTTTGCCTAAAATTTTTTGGAACCTGGATTATGAAGGTAAGAATATTAAATTTTTAGCCTCTGGCCCAAAACACAGATTCTAATTATCATTATTATCTAGTTATGTACCTACCTAGAGTACCTAGTTATTTATATTTAAGTCTTAATACTCTTAATACTTTTGATTATCTTGAGAAACAATGTATTACTTCTTTATTTTAGCTAGATTAACTTTATTTGCCAATGGCGATTTAATAATTTTTTGATTTAGCCGCCTCTCTCTCTTTCTCCCTCCCATTCTCATTCATCTATATAATATCTCATTTTACCTATAGGTAACCCAAAGAAGTGGCTTACTACTTTTTGTTCCTCAAATAACGGTACGCAAGGACTGAAAAGGGTCAAAAAGACAAACCGCCCCCAACGAGAATGAGATTACTGTTCAACTTTGTCGTGAAAATGAAACAAGATTAGCCCCTTGAGTGTCAAAAGTTTTGTTCTCAAAATAGAGGCATTCCATCATATAATCTACGTACGAAACGTTCCTATGACAGAAGCTGTTATCTTTTGTTACGAATGATGAGATTGTAAATTGAAAACACACCTCTTTCCGGGGCTTCGAAAACAAAGGGACAAAACGTTCTTCATGTACTGAATATTTTTGGCAAATTTCATCAAAATTGTACGAACCGTTCGTGAGTTATGATTATGATGAAACAAACAGAACAAATCAAAGCTAAAATCTTCGAAAAGCTAAGTCTTCATTCAAAAAAAATCTGGTGTGAACATCACACGACTTTCCTTATCCTATTGAATGATGCTTATTTGAGTGTTCTTTTACCCTAACTTTTACAATATCTCTAACCTTTTTTTCGCTATAGCTGAAAACCGCCAAAAAAACGGTCGAAATCTGTCCAAAAGCGGTCAAAATACCGCCAAGCGCAGCACCCATCTCAACCAAACGTTTTGTGCAAGCCTATGGTTAAGTGATGTCGATGAACTTTAGTTGTATTATTTCCCTTTAAAATTTCTCCTCTTCTGAAGTTCATTTCTTCTCTTTTGATCCTGTATCCTGTACTAAACCATGTGAAATCAAAGGTAGCGCGCAAATCGGAATCGGCATTTTATGTATAACATGTCCAAAACATTACGTTTCTCTGATGCGTAGGACGTACTCGATATAAGCAAAACCGAAATTTACCTAAAAATTATACGTAGCGTACAGAATAAATTAATAGGGTAGCCTAAACTCGCTGAAAAGGACTGCCAGAATTATTTGGCACCTCATCCCCAGACCAGTCATTTGTGGTTACGCCATTCTACCTACATTTTATTTTGTGAAAATTCTATACAATCTGAAGAGAAAACATTCTCTATTTCTCTAATGGTAAATGTTGTTGATTAAATGTTTTTCTCTTGCATTGAAAATAATAACAAAAGTAAAGGATAGGTGTACTTAGGTCCGGATATTCGATAAATCAAAAGGTATTATTTGGAGTTTTTTGGCAACTTGTATTGCTGGAAATTAATCCGTGTTTTACATTTAGTTAGAGAGGTAGGGGAGTGACCACTGTTGTAAGGTATCAGGAATAGTGAAGGTATTTCACAAACCTCTAAAATATTGACTCCCACGAAATTCATTACAAACCTCTAAATACTCTAAAAGTCTAAACTCTAAAATATTGACTCCCACGAAAATGTATCTCTCTAAATAAATTGTGGTAGTCGTTAAGAGACCATAATGTGTCGATCCCTATCTGTCTGATGAAATTATTAAAAGCTCTGGGGGTGAAACTAAACGATTTGGTGTACCTACCTATAGTTTTTTTTTCAAAGTATAAATTTTTACATCCCAATTACGCATCTTAGGCCATTTACGGGATGGGAGAAAGGTTTATTGGGATTTAATTAATAAAAAATATATAAATAATAAATTGTAGTACCTATAGTTTGTTGGTTCTGCAACAACTCTTAACCGGAGAGTCCGACTTAGATGAAATTTTGTACAACCAACTACATATATGTATGTATGCAAATCATTGCAAACCTTCACCGCAGATATGAAATTTTGTACAACCAGCTACATACATATATGTATGTATGCAAATCATTGCAAACCTTCACCGCAGAAAGACGCGAAATGCAAAGTACTGTAAGATTCGTAGCTTAACCCTATTAATTTACATTTACTTTGTTTTTTACCAACTATTAATTTACATTTACCTTTTTTTCTAGTTAAGCAAGGTCTTCTTACTGAATTGTTAGTTGTATGTATTATCTTTAACCCATCAAATATACGAGACCTTGTTTAGACTGCTGGGGTAAAGGGACTTTTCAGTCTTATTCGGGCAGGATAAACAAGGTATATTCTAACCCAACTTTTAGGGCTGTTTACCCCTAAAGCCTCAAAGTGAGCTTTTTGTGTACGATACGTAGTAGTGCAAAGCACAGTTGAACAGTATAAGCCCACTCAGAGGCTGAAGTGTAGAGGGAAAACGGTCCTAAAGGATGGGTTGAACTTCTACGAATCTACAGTTTTGATGAAATTTTGCACAACCGTGACAGCAACTTCTGCAGTTGTATCTGCAGTTGTAGAACGTGACAAAGAGGTCTGCAGAATGTTGCCGGTTTTGCACAGATAACTTCGTTCACTACTGTTCCACTAGTCTCAAGCTCTCAAGACTTGACTTTGGCGAAACGAACGACATTTTAGCTGCCGGTTGTAAACAGCAGCTTGCACTGGGGGCGCTTCGCAAAGATTTTTAATTTTTCATGGAAAATGATTCCGCCCACATTCCCCGACAAAATGCAAAATATCCCAACGTTTGACATTAAAATGTGAAGTGGGTCATGAGCAGTCTAAGAATACGTGATGTGACTATCACACGACTTTCTAAACTGAACGGAAGTTGTCTGTTGTACCAAAAGAGCACACAATACTCCTACATGGGGCGAAATACAGGAATAACTTGATGCAAATACATGGCTTATACCAGGGTATTATATTTCCACAAGAGCTCAGTTGCTGCCGTTGTGAAGCAGCAGCGGTTGTTTACAAAGGTTGTTGTTTTGCAGCAGTAGTGGCGAGTGATACTTCGGTGAAGCTCGAGGTAACCAGGGGGGCTAGGAAAAAAAAGGGTTAGGATCAAGTACATAGGGTCCCTATAACTATGGCTACAGTCACATGGTACTTACAGTAACTACAGCTAGGGGTATCTCTACCAGAAGGAAGACCGTGACCACGACTATCAACATGAGGGTTGTGCAGTTCGAGTCCCGGAGCCGCTTGCATTCGCTCTTCTTGTTCTCCTTGAACAGTTTGTCTCGCTTGTGCTGCGCCTCGCGGAGGGCCCGGAAGAGAAGGACGTTGAGGACCACGAGGAAGGGACAAAGTCAAAGGGGGGTTTTATGTCTCGGAAAATTTGCGAAAACCCAATTTGTAAACATTGAATTTCTATCCTCTCTCCCTCCTTTCCACCTGCGAACCCTTCAGTTCTATCCCAGTTTTGCTCTCGTAAGATAGATTATTTTGTTTCTAGGTAGGTATAAAAGGAGCTTTTGAGAGGGCGAAGATTTTGGTTTGTCTGAAAGTCCGTTTGTTCCAGAATAACTCTCGAGCGCTTTGTCGGATTTTGATGAAAATTGGCAAACATGAAGAAAATTTGTATTCTAGGAAAACTCTCGAATGAACGGTTTGTCCAATTCTGAGAAATTCGACAAATATCTCTAGGGCTGTACCTACTACCTATCCGTCTTGTGTCTAACACAGAAAGGACTTTCTACACTCACTGGATTTTGAACCTTAATATCCAAGGTACTTACTGCTGCTTCAAAATGTTAATGGTGTCCAGGATCTCACGTACCACAGAAAAAAAATTGTTTCCCATATATTTTCTGGGGAAATTTCGAGGGACACCATCTTCATCCCAGAAAAGTAAGCGAAAGAGTAGGATATTAAGGACAGAAAAGTTTCGGGGACGGAGTCAGAGCATAATTTTGTCAAAAATGTTCCGAAAGCACGTAGGTCGATAAATTATTAACATAAGTAAATTTCCATGCAAATTCCATTTGGGATGAGTCTTTTTGAACGTGGCTGGAACTGCAGGGGAGATTTCAAACAGGGGGTGATTTTTCCTCCCCTTTTTTCCATTTCAAAAGCAGCACTTGCCAAAAAAGGAGGTTTCGGACCACGAGGGAGATACAAGGGCCCGTGTGCACGAAGAGAACCCGGAACGTGTAGTAGGCGGTGAAGTAGAAGTCGACCGACAGCCAGGTTACCCAGGCCGCGTGCTCCGGCTGTGAACAGATGACGAAAAGGGTTAATTATGTGGTGAGTTCAAAATCGGCCGTGGGCACAAAAGGGTTAATCTTTATTTTGATTTTCTTGAACCTTAATACCATCATAATCATATCTCACCCAGCAAAAAGAATACCTAGGTAGGTATACGAGACGATTATTAATTATTTATTTAAACTCGTATAAACGGTTATTTATTTAAATTTGTTTTTTAAACCTACATACATCACATAGCAAAAGAAGTACACCAAAGCAGGGTTATAAGGATATTTTTAACTTTCTATTTTTATTTTCAAAAGACTGTACCACCTAGGTATCTCATGTCATGTGACAAAAATGTGACGAGAAAGTAATAGATCAGTAAGATCAGTTGCGCTTACTTAGGTGATGTTTCAAAGTCATAGAGCAGGAAAAATGAGGACCAACGGAATTTTTCTTTTTTGAGAGAGAGAAAGAGAGAGAGAGAAAGAGAGAGAGAGAGAGAGAGAGAGAGAGAGAGAGAGAGAGA
>NW_007377703.1:144482-221309 GCF_000475195.1 Diaphorina citri
TTACCGGTAAATCGTGAACTTTGACGTCACGGCATACGCTCCCGTACACGATGACGTCACATCAAATGCCCCGAGTAAAGCTCCCTCGCAGGCAACACAATAATATGTTTGTGCGCATACGTTTCTGCGCATTTCTTTCTGCTCCTCCGCAATCATGCTTTCATACTGGCGCTACCTAGCGGACGAAAAAAACAACTGCGTAAAGTCTGACGTCACACATCTTTGATCTCATATTCATTAGAACGGAAAATAAAAATTGAATTTTCGATTTATTACAGTTATTTTTTCGGAGTTTTGACCTCAGATTTGGATTTTTCCCAACTTTTTACATAGGTAGGAATCGACCATTGATTTATAATTTTTACCCTTTGCAACTGCTCCATTTTGATTTCCCATGAATTTCTTCCACACTTTTCTCTTTCCTTAAGGTAGGTACTACCTACCCATTTTTCCGTGGGTTACGTGAACTTGTGAGCTAAAAATACGTATGCAGGTAGGTACAAAGAGTCTGGAAAAAAAAGATAGATCCTGTACCAGTAGAGAAAGAAGGAGAGAAGATTATGGAATTCTCTTCATAGGGATATAAGAGACTCACAAAGTCTAGGAGCATTCAAGACCTCCCTGGTGAAATATCTTAAAGACTTAAAGGCTCACAGTGAAGGAAAAATTTAGTGGTTGGGTGGAAGAGCTCCTCTAGGAGAACCCTGCCACTTAAAAGAAAGCCGTAAAGAAAGAAAGAAAGAAAGAAAAACAAGGGAAGAAAAGAGAAACAGAGATAACAAATGGGAGGGAAAGAAAATGGGGGGGGGGGGGGGGAGTTTTTGTAGACGGAAAAGATATGGCTAAGAAATAAAGGCCAGGGAGAGGAAGCCCTAAAATCGGCAAAAAAGGTACGTATGACACAAAACCGGAAAACATAAACCTACACGTGTTTATTTTGCTCTTCTCTAAAAGCCATTTGCTATTCTGCTATAATGCAGGTCATGTTAGATGACGGAAACAGAGAAAATGGACACAAATCAGATCCTGGAGGAGAAGGAGAGGAAGTGAAAATAGATAAGATAAGTAAGAAGAAGGAGGAGCAGGAATAAATAAAGAAGAAGAAAGGAGAAGACGACGACGAAGAAGAAGGGAGAAAGAAAAAGAAGGAGAGAGGGGGACACCGAGGTATATCAGAAGAAGAACAAGAAAAGGGGATATAGCTGCTCCCTGTCTCTTTTCAAAGAAAGGAAGAAAATCAAAAGTTAAGGCTTAACTAGTAAGCTAAGGAAAAGGAGAAGAGAGGATTTTGAAGAGAATATAGGGAATTGATGAGAAAGGAAAAAGATGTGGGCTGGTAAGAGCCCCGCTTGATAAATGTGGGGCTTATAGATAAAATGATGAAAACTAGTGGTGCGTACCACCTCGGCTTTGGGCCTCATATTCATCTTTTCCAAAGATGGCAGCAATATTGGTAAAAACAAATTGTAAATCCTGATTCCTGAGAATCTAGCTACAGAACATCTAGGTATATCTATATTCAAAAGTTGTTCACCCTGTATGTATCAAGAATCTTAGAACCCGGAAACAAATTTGAAGTACCCCCCTTATTTTAGTCTCTCCAAGTTTGTAATAGGTAGATCGCTTAGGTTATTATGAGAATGTAGACGCAGAGAAACTAGAGGCCAGAAGAAAATTCAATTCGGACCACTCCGTAAACGGCACAATGCAAAGAAAATGAACTCCTCTGTTGACGGCACAGTGAAAGCATCTGGTGCTTCCCCATACCTTAAACCGAAGCTCCGCCACTGTCAATAATTATTGCCACGGACGGATATTATTTTCAGCTCTCGAATTTTTCGCCTGGAAATTTATTTTCGTTTACTCTCCCCTCCTCCTCCTTTCCCTCCTACTCTGTCCGTATCCTTTTACCTCCTTCGCTTCTCGTCCCTTCTTTCTCGATTTAAAACGACGTCGAATGAAGGAGAAGGGAAAAGCTTTCAAAGAAGATTAAAAAAAAAAGTAAAAAGCGCTCGCAATGAGCTTTTCCTCCCGAAAAAACAAAAGGATTTAATCTGGTTGTGCGGTGTTCGGGAGAGGCGGGATGACTTATTGATTGATGGGCGTAGGATGTGTACCGGGGATTTGGCCTATATAAATATAGAAATATATTTACACATAGAAATATACATAGGTATACCTAAATATAATAAAAATATCGGTAATGGATGAGGGATTTGGTGAGGAGCTTTTGTTTTCGTTGATGGCTCTCGCCTCTCGCCTTTAGGTCTCTCCCACACTGTCTGTCGTCTGAGGCCAGCCACTCAAAATCAGGTTGACCTGATCAGGTGTACCTGTCGTCAGGTCTACCTGATAGTGAGTGGCTGAGTTATATTGGAAACGGAACCGATTTCGATGGCGCGCAAACTTGAATTTCCTATGGTTTAGTACAGGTACTATCACGCCAAAAGAGGGGAACTAGTGTTGGGAATAATCGATTATGATAATCGATTATTTTTCATAATCGATTATTGATAATCGATTATGTGAAATAATCGATTGTTCCCAACACTAAGGGGAACAACCGAGCTTCAAAAGAGGTGAAATTTCGACAGGAAAATGCAACTATGCAACTACTATTGGACTTTCCCTTTCGTCCAAAACGCCACCTTAAGGTGGATTTCCACCAACGCGATTTTGTGTGTCGTCGTGCGACCATGCGACTTCTATCCGATGAAAGTCGGTCCGGATCAAAGGAATGTCGCGTAGCAATGCCAGTGGAAACGTGTCGCGTATCCGTCTTGTGTCTAACACAGAAAGGACTTTCTACACTCACTGGATTTTGGATTTTGAACCTTAATATCCAAGGTACTTACTGCAGCTTCAAAATGTTAATGGTGTCCAGGATCTCACGTACCACAGAAAAAAAAAATTGTTTCCCATATATTTTTCGGGGGAAATTTCGAGGGACACCATCTTCATCCCAGAAAAGTAAGCGAAAGAGTGGGATATTAGGGACAGAAAAGTTTCGGGGACGGAGTCAGAGCATAATTTTGTCAAAAATGTTCCGAAAGCACGTAGGTCGATAAATTATTAACATAAGTAAATTTCCATGCAAATTCCATTTGGGATGAGTCTTTTTGAACGTGGCTGGAACTGCAGGGGAGATTTCAAACAGGGGGTGATTTTTCCTCCCCTTTTTTCCATTTCAAAAGCAGCACTTGCCAAAAAAAGAGGTTTCGATTGAGTTTCAACTAGCTTTTCATCGGCCACCACGAAGCTGAGTGCACCCCAAATAGCCAGCCCCAGACAGTCATTCGCCCAGACCAACAACTTCGGTAACGGTAAACTTGTCTGACTAGGGGACGTTAAAGAATTAACAGAAATAAAGCGGAGGTTTCGATTGAGTTTCAACTAGCTTTTCATCGGCCACCACGAAGCTGAGTGCACCCCAAAATAGCCAGTCCCAGACAGTCATTCGCCCAGACCAACAACTTCGGTAACGGTAAACTTGTCTGACTAGGGGACGTTAAAGAATTAACAGAAATAAAGCTCCTTTTTGTCTGCAGCTCTGAAAGTCTGAACCAAGAAACTTTCCCTGAAAACTTACATACTCTTTACTCTTTGTTCACATTCTCTCTCTCCTTCTTTCTCTCTCTCCTCACATCCTACATTTCCATCCTTTTCGCACATGGTAGAGTTTAGTGAAATCTTCTTATAGTGCACCGGAAAATGCGAAAATCCCCTTCTCAGACTGTTCGTTCCCGGAGCTAATCCTATTTGGGGATCTTGAATCCCGATAACTTCCAATCTAGGGGACTAACCTGCATGCCCCGAATCTTGACTTGCAGGAATATCTGTATTGACTTATAACTATTTAATACTACTAATAAGTTATATGGTTCTAAGCTGGATACAGGAGTCGAATTCAATTGCGAATAATACTGAAATAGTAGTTTTGGGAGAAAAAATCCTCGTGGGGTCATGAGACTGTTATAAGTAAACGCAGTTTCTTTGTGTTATTATGTCACAACTTTGGTGCTCACTGCAGCATTGTAGGGTTTTTCGCAAAAAAACCAATAATCCTAACATCCAATGTTTACCTACCATGCTGGCACCGGTCGCTATGCGCATTTACATGTCATAACTACTCGTTTTCCTCACGAGGCTGAGTGGGCCCCGCAACAGCCAGTCACGGAATCAATCATTCGCATGATACAAATTTCTTGACCCCGCCGGGAATTGAATTCGGGTCTCCCGCGTGCAAGGCGACCGCAGTGACCACTACGCCGTGGGAGCTGACCGAGACTGTTATAAGTTATAAGGTTATAACTTATAACTCTTGAGCTTCAGCAGCGTTCACGCTGTGGTGAAGTGATGTCGATGAATTTAGTTGTATTTTCCGTTTGAAATTTCTCCTCTTCTGAAGTTCATTTCTTCTCTTTTGATCCTGTATCCTGTACTAAACCATTGGAAATCAAAGGTAGCGCGCAAATCGGAATCGGCATTTTATGTATAACATGTCCAAAAAATTACGTTTCTCTGATGCGTAGGACGTACTCGATATAAGCAAAACCAAAATTTACCTAAAAATTATACGTAGCGTACAGAATAAAATAATAGGGTAGCCTAAACTCGCTGAAAAAGGACTGCCAGAATTATTTGGCACCTCATCCCCAGACCAGTCATTTGCGGTTACGCCATTCGTATCCTACATTTCATTTTGAAAAATTTCTATACAATCTGAAGAGAAAACATTCTCTATTTCTCTAATGGTAAAAATGTTGTTGATTAAAAAATGTTTTTCCTCGTTTTTCTCTTGAATTGAAAATATTAACAAAAGTAAGGGATAGGTGTGCTTAGGTCCGGATATTCGATAAATCAAAAGGTATTATTTGGAGTTTTTGGCAACTTGTATTGCTGGAAATTAATCCGTGTTTTACATTTAGTTAGAGAGGTAGGGGAGTGACCACTGATATAAGGTCTCATGAACGGTGAAGGTATTTCACAAACCTCTAAAATATTGACTCCCACGAAAATGTATCTCTCTAAATAAATTGTGGCAGTCGTTAAGAGACCATAAAGTATCGCTACCCTATCTGTCTGATTAAATTATTGAAAGCTTTGGGGGTGAAACTAAACGATTTGGTGTACCTACCGATAGTTTGTTGGTTCTGCAACAACTCTTAACCGGAGTGTCCGACTTAGATGAAATTTTGTACAACCAACTACATACATTATAATATGTATGTATGTATGTATGCAAATTATTGCAAACCTTCACCGCAGAAAGACGCGAAATGCAAAGTACTGTAAGATTCGTAGCTTAACCCAACTTTTAGGGCTGTTTACCCCTAACTGGGCTTTTTTTGTACGATACGTAGTAGTGCAAAGCACAGTTGCACAGTATAAGCCCACTCAGAGGCTTAAGTGTAGAGGGAAAACGGTCCTAAAGGATGGGTTGAACTTCTACGAATCTACAGTTTTGATGAAATTTTGCACAATTGTGACAGCAACTTCTGCAGTTGTAGAACGTGACAACGGGATCTGCAGAATGTTGCCGGTTTTGCACAGATACATACATAACTTTGTTCACTACTGTTCCACTAGTCTCAAGCTCTCAAGACTTGACTTTGGCGAAATGAACGACATTTTAGCTGCCGGTTGTAAACAGCAGCTTGCACTGGGGGCGCTTCGCAAAGATTTTTAATTTTTCATGGAAATAGATTCCGCCCACATTCCCCGACAAAATGCAAAATATCCCAACGTTTGACATTAAAATGTGAAATGGGTCATGAGCAGTCTAAGAATACGTGATGTGACTATCACACGACTTTCAAAACTAAACTGCAGTTGTCTGTTGTACCAAGGGGGCTCACAATAATCCTACCTACATAGGGCAAAATCCAAGGATAACTTGCGTTGAGGTAAAAACACACTACCATCACGTGACGGTAATGTGGCTTTCCTGAACGACATCACCTAGGTACAATCTACAATATTATGGGAAAACTTTGGACTTCATCTTTCTGATTAACCATCACGTTAGGTTACGTCACGTCACGTGATTTGAGGTTAGTGTGTTTCTAACTTTAGGCAGTCCAACAACTAGCTACTGGAATATTACACACACATGGTACTTACAGTAACTACAGCTAGGGGTATCTCTACCAGAAGGAAGACCGTGACCACGACTATCAACATGAGGGTTGTGCAGTACATTTCATTATTATTTTCGAATTTTCCATTTGAAGTTTGAATCCCTTAGAAGAGTGAGAGAGATAATAGAGAGAAAGAGAGAGGGAGAGAGGATGAGGAGGAGGAGAGAGAGAGAGAAAAGAGCACCCTTGTTAAACGAACGTCCCAAAGTTTCAACTCTGAGATTTTGATTAAAAAAAAAAAAAAATGTAATTTGATGTACACATACATCTTCATTAAAGGATTCAAAGGAAATACCTAATATATTTTTTCTACATAGTTTTTGGGCCCCATTACTGCACCGGGGCTTCTACAGCCCAACATATGGGCTCCTACGACCAACACATGGGCCCCCCTACGGCCCAAACATAGTGTATGGGTGAGTTCAATGAACTGCTAGTAAACATATTTATAGCTAAAGTGCTTATAAGGAGAAAGTAATAGATCAGTTGCGCTTACTTGGGTGATGTTTCAAAGTCATAGAGCAGGAAAAATGAGGACCAACGGAATTTTTCTTTTTCAACGACGAGGGAGATACAAGGGCCCGTGTGCACGAAGAGGACCCGGAACGTGTAGTAGGCGGTGAAGTAGAAGTCGACCGACAGCCAGGTCACCCAGGCCGCGTGCTCCGGCTGTGAACAGATGACGAAAAGGGTTAATTATGTGGGGAGTTGAAAATCGGCCGTGGGCACAAAAGGGTTAATCTTTATTTTGTTTTTCTTGAACCTTAATACCATCATAATCATATCTCACACAGCAAAAAATTGTTTTTGCTAAATTCAAATTAGATCCTAGGTAGGTATACGAGACGATTATTTATTATTTATTTAAACTCGTATAAACGGTTATTTATTATTTATTTAAATTTGTTTTTTTAAACCTACATAGGTACATCACATAGCAAAAGAAGTACACCAAAGGGTTATAAGGATATTTTTAACTTTCTATTTTTATTTTCAAAAGACTGTACCACCTAGGTATCTCATGTCATGTGACAAAAATGTGACGGGCAAAAGGGAGCAAGAAAGACGGAGCAAAAGAGGAGAGAGAGAGAAAGAGAGGGAGAGAGAGAAAGAGAGAGAGAGAGAGAGAGAGAAAGAGAGAGAGAGAGAGAAAGGGAGAGAAAGATATCCTGGGTATAGTTATTTGTCTCTTCGCTTATTATTGTTTTTATTGCTTTTTTTTCAGAACTCATAAAACCGGAGCGTGTGTGCATTTGTGGACATTAAAAATATAGACGGAAAAGATATGGCTAAGAAATAAAGGCCAGGGAGAGGAAGCCCTAAAATCGGCAAAAAAGGTACGTATGACACAAAACCGGAAAACATAAACCTACACGTGTTTATTTTGCTCTTCTCTAAAAGCCATTTGCTATTCTGCTATAATGCAGGTCATGTTAGATGACGGAAACAGAGAAAATGGACACAAATCAGATCCTGGAGGAGAAGGAGAGGAAGTGAAAATAGATAAAATAAGTAAGAAGAAGGAGGAGCAGGAATAAATAAAGAAGAAGAAAGGAGAAGAAGACGACGACGAAGAAGAAGGGAGAAAGAAAAAGAAGGAGAGAGGGGGACACCGAGGTATATCAGAAGAAGAACAAGAAAAGGGGGATAAGTAAGAAGAAGGAGGAGCAGGAATAAATAAAGAAGAAGAAAGGAGAAGACGACGACGAAGAAGAAGGGAGAAAGAAAAAGAAGGAGAGAGGGGGACACCGAGGTATATCAGAAGAAGAACAAGAAAAGGGGATAGCTGCTCCCTGTCTCTTTTCAAAGGAAGGAAGAAAATCAAAAGTTAAGGCTTAACTAGTAAGCTAAGGAAAAGGAGAAGAGAGGATTTTGAAGAGAATATAGGGAATTGATAATAGCTGCTCCCTGTCTCTTTTCAAAGAAAGGAAGAAAATCAAAAGTTAAGGCTTAACTAGTAAGCTAAGGAAAAGGAGAAGAGAGGATTTTGAAGAGAATATAGGGAATTGATGAGAAAGGAAAAAGATGTGGGCTGGTAAGAGCCCCGCTTGATAAATGTGGGGCTTATAGATAAAATGATGAAAACTAGTGGTGCGTACCACCTCGGCTTTGGGCCTCATATTCATCTTTTCCAAAGATGGCAGCAATATTGGTAAAAACAAATTGTAAATCCTGATTCCTGAGAATCTAGCTACAGAACATCTAGGTATATCTATATTCAAAAGTTGTTCACCCTGTTGGACTCACTGAATGTCCGACAAGGAGAGGGCTACCTACTATATAAATTTATTAGGTCCCATTTCCCTAGGGGCTCACAAATGACCCACTTTCCCAAGGATTACTCATGGTCTAACAAGGAGAAGTCCGGGGTTCGAATCTTCTGAGAAGGAAAATTCCAATCACGATGCCTAACCAGAGGTGTTGGTATTTTATCATTTTTTCTGTTTGTAAACACCATGGATAAAAACGGCCGTACAGTACCTACTAACAACTCTTTTTTATCATTCAAGTTTCCACTTTCCATCCTAAAAAAAAAAAAAAAAAAAAAAAAAATTTTAAAAGTATGTATCAAGAATCTTAGAACCCGGAAACAAATTTGAAGTACCCCCCTTATTTTAGTCTCTCCAAGTTTGTAATAGGTAGATCGCTTAGGTTATTATGAGAATGTAGACGCAGAGAAACTAGAGGCCAGAAGAAAATTCAATTCGGACCACTCCGTAAACGGCACAATGCAAAGAAAATGAACTCCTCTGTTGACGGCACAGTGAAAGCATCTGGTGCTTCCCCATACCTTAAACCGAAGCTCCGCCACTGTCAATAATTATTGCCACGGACGGATATTATTTTCAGCTCTCGAATTTTTCGCCTGGAAATTTATTTTCGTTTACTCTCCCCTCCTCCTCCTTTCCCTCCTACTCTGTCCGTATCCTTTTACCTCCTTCGCTTCTCGTCCCTTCTTTCTCGATTTAAAACGACGTCGAATGAAGGAGAAGGGAAAAGCTTTCAAAGAAGATTAAAAAAAAAAAGTAAAAAGCGCTCGCAATGAGCTTTTCCTCCCGAAAAAACAAAAGGATTTAATCTGGTTGTGCGGTGTTCGGGAGAGGCGGGATGACTTATTGATTGATGGGCGTAGGATGTGTACCGGGGATTTGGCCTATATATAAATATAGAAATATATTTACACATAGAAATATACATAGGTATACCTAAATATAATAAAAATATCGGTAATGGATGATAGAAATAAGAAAGGAAAAAGATGTGGGCTGGTAAGAGCCCCGCTTGATAAATGTGGGGCTTACAGATAAAATGATGAAAACTAGTGGTGTGTACCACCTCGGCTTTGGGCCTCATAATCATCTTTTCCGAAGCTGGCAGCAATAATGGTAAAAACAAATTGTAAATCCTGATTCCTGAGAATCTAGCTACAGAACATCTAGGTATATCTATATTCAAAAGTTGTTCACCCTGTATGTATCACGAATTTTAGAACCCGGAAACAAATTTGAAGTACCCCCCTTATTTTAGTCTCTCCAAGTTTGTAATAGGTAGATCTTAAGCTTAGGTTATTATGAGAATGTAGACGCAGAGAAACTAGAGGCCAGAAGAAAATTCAATTCGGACCACTCCGTAAACGGCACAGTGCAAAGAAAATGAACCCCTCTGTTGACGGCACAGTGAAAGCATCTGGTGCTTCCCCATACCTTAAACCAGAGCTCCGCCACTGTCAATAATTATTGCCACGGACGGATATTATTTTCAGCTCTCGAATTTTTCGCCTGGAAATTTATTTTCGTTTACTCTCCCCTGCTCCTCCTTTCCCTCCTACTCTGTCCGTATCCTTTTACCTCCTTCGTTTCTCGTCCCTTCTTTCTCGATTTAAAACGACGTCGAATGAAGGAGAAGGGAAAAGCTTTCAAAGAAGATTAAAAAAAAAAGTAAAAACCTCCTCCTTTCCCTCCTACTCTGTCCGTATCCTTTTACCTCCTTCGCTTCTCGTCCCTTCTTTCTCGATTTAAAACGACGTCGAATGAAGGAGAAGGGAAAAGCTTTCAAAGAAGATTAAAAAAAAAAGTAAAAAGCGCTCGCAATGAGCTTTTCCTCCCGAAAAAACAAAAGGATTTAATCTGGTTGCGGTGTTCGGGAGAGGCGGGATGACTTATTGATTGATGGGCGTAGGATGTGTACCGGGGATTTGGCCTATATAAATATAGAAATATATTTACACATAGAAATATACATAGGTATACCTAAATATAATAAAAATATCGGTAATGGATGATAGAAATTTATGTACGAAAAGGGATTTGGTGGGGAGCTTTTGTTTTCGTTGATGGCTCTCGCCTTTAGCTTTCTCCTATACTGTCTGTCGTCTGAGGCCAGCCACTCAATATCAGGTTGAGCTGATCAGGTGTACCTGTCGTCAGGTCTCTCTTCTCTGATTCACCCCGTATGACCAGCCTTTCCCTATTCCTCCTGCTATTAAAAATGATTGTCTGGCCTGAGTTATATTCGAAACGGAACCGATTTCGATGGCGCGCAAACTTGAATTTCCTATGGTTTAGTACAGGTACTATCACGCCAAAAGAGGGGAACTAGTGTTGGGAATAATCGATTATGTTAATCGATTATTGATAATCGATTATGTGAAATAATCGATTGTTCCCAACACTAAGAGGAACCGAGCTTCAAAAGAGGTGAAATTTCGACAGGAAAATGCAACTATGCAACTACTATTAGATTTTCCCTTTCGTCCAAAACGCCACCTTAGTCCAATTTTCCATCTTCCCCTCTATATTGCATGTTTGTTTTGTCAATACAAATAATCGGATATGCATCCATACTGAACGTATAGGTACCTATGTATATAGCGTCCTAATTGCCCCCCCACTCCGGCTAATTTGTGTACACCCCTAATTGACCCTCCCTCACCCCCCCCCCCCCCCCCCCCCTGGGTCCTAGTAATGCCAATTTGAAACCCTCTCTCATCCCTACTACCCTATCATCCAACTATCTCTCTCTCTCTCCCTATCCAAGCTGGGTAATACGTCCGTCTCTCTTTCTCTCTCTATCTCTCTCCCTACTCCCCCTCCCTACCGTAAAATTTAAATGACAAACAAATATACAAATTGGCGTCATGTCATCAGTTCTCTCTCTCCCCCTCTCTCTTTCTTCCCTCCCTCCCTCTCTCTTTCTTCCTCCCTTTCTGTTACTCTTTCTCTCTCTTGCTTTTGTTTTTCCCCCTCCCTTTCATATTTTATTGTTTATCCTGAATATTCTCTCATACCCTCTTTTTCTCCACCCCTGTCCCTCTCTCTCACACACACCCTCTCCCCCTCTCTCTCTCTCTCCCATTTGTTCAAGGGGTCAAATGGAAAATTCGGGAATAAATGTAATTTTCTATCTGATGATGTTAGGTAGTATCTTTCTGTTGTTTACAATATCTCTCCCTCTCTCTCCCTCTCCTTCTGCCCCTTCTATCTTCATTTCCCCCCCTCTTCTTCTATCCCTTCCTCTCTCTCTATCTTCTCTCTTTTTCACTTTTTCGCTCATTCTCTCTTTGTCTTTTTCAATCTCACTTTCTCTTGTTCTGTTTCTGTATCTCTCTCTCTCTGTCCTTCTTACCTATGTCATTTCTCTCTCTCTCTCTCTCTCTCTCTCTCGTATTGTTTATCCATTTTGTTTGACGCTCTCTATCTCTGTTTGTTATCAGCGGGAATTTGGAAAGACAAGGAGAGAGATGACGACAGCACGAGGCCTTGTTGTTAGTTGAAAAGAGAAAGATGATGGACAGGGAGATAAGGAGAGAGAGAGAGAGACCAATCAGATGTAGCCTTACATTTCATTATTATTTTCGAATTTCCCATTTGAAGTTTGAATCCCTTAGAAGAGTGAGAGAGATAATAGAGAGAAAGAGAGAGGGAGAGAGAGAGGAGGAGGAGGAGAGAGAGAGAGAGAAAAGAGCACCCTTGTTAAACGAACGTCCCAAAGTTTCAACTCTGAGATTTTGATTTAAAAAAAAAAAAAAAAAAAAAAAAAAAATTAATTTTTCGGTACCTAACTGTTTGGTAAAGCAATTTTTCCAAACTGTAGGTAGGTACTAATGGCGCCTTTGGCATTAGCCGCCACAATAGGGTCGTGTCTATAAACACATTTCATATCATAAGCTGTAAAGGTTTTTCCTCCATAATGTTCCAAAGTTCATGAAATTCTTTCTGTTCCCGGGGCTCCGTCGAAAACTGTTACAAGTACAATAGAAGGGCGTCATTGTGCATCTTATCTTTATTGTGAAGGATCAGGGTTTCCTAATACCTCCTGGTTTTTTATCCTAAACCAATAGGATTCGTTCTTGGAACTCCTGGCTTTCTAGCCTGTGTCTGTCCTCCGTCTCTGTTAGATTTCGAAACGATAAGATCTCCGAAGTTACCCTTCCCCCTATCCAACCTCTTTTCGGTACCTAACTGTTTGGTAAAGCAATTTTTCCAAACTGTAGGTAGGTACTAATGGCGCCTTTGGCATTAGCCGCCACAATAGGGTCGTGTCTATAAACACATTTCATATCATAAGCTGTAAAGGTTTTTCCTCCATAATGTTCCAAAGTTCATGAAATTCTTTCTGTTCCCGGGGCTCCGTCGAAAACTGTTACAAGTACAATAGAATACCGGTAAATCGTGAACTTGGACGTCACGGCATACGCTCCCGTACACGATGACGTCACGTCAAATGCCCCGAGTAAAGCTCCCTCGCAGGCAACACAGTAATGTGTTTGTGCGCATACGTTTCTGCGCATTTCTTTCTGCTCCTCCGCAATCATGCTTTCATACTGGCGCTACCTAGCGGACGAAAAAAACAACTGCGTAAAGTCTGACGTCACACATCTTTGATCTCATTCATTAGAACGGAAAATAAAAATTGAATTTTCGATTTATTAGGTACAGTTATTTTTTCGGAGTTTTGACCTCAGATTTGGATTTTTCCCAACTTTTTACATAGGAATCGACCATTGATTTATAATTTTTACCCTTTGCAACTGCTCCATTTTGATTTCCCATGAATTTCTTTCACACTTTTCTCTTTCCTTAAGGTACCTACAGACTACCTACCCATTTTTCCGTGAGTTACGTGAACTTGTGAGCTAAAAATATGTATGCAGGTAGGTACAAAGAGTCTGGAAAAAAAGATAGATCCAGTAGCAGTAGAGAAAGGAGGAGAGAAAAAGAAACAAGGAAAGAAAAGAGAAACAGAGATAACAAATGGGAGGGAAAGAAAATGGGGGGGGGGTCGCAGTTTTTGGCAACATCTCAAAAAGTGATTATTATTAGCATTACTATTATTATTACTCCGTTTCCGGGAGGTTTGGGTGACAAATGAGAGAGGGAGAAAACCGAAAAAAAAAAATAATAATGATAATAATAAAAACTGCGGCCAAGTATATCAGAGGTTAATGATAGTAGAGGAACAGAGGGCAATGTGGGGTCAGGAAGAAAAATGGGAACATTTTAATAGCAGGAGGAATAGGGGAAGGCTGGTCATACGGGGTGAATCAGAGAAGAGAGATGACCTTGATAAAATACGTCCTGAACAGAGTTCCCTCTTGTAAACCTCCCCCCCCCCCTAAGCATTATGTACTAGAAAAATTCGAGTTGACATTACTTAGGTAGTACATTCTAAAAAAGAATAAAAAAAAAAATTACAGTTTCAGAGATTTTACAAAAATGAAATCTCAAGAATTTTATTCTTCCAAACCGCCCCGAGGAAGACCAAAAAAAGTATGGGGCATGATCTTGAAGAATGGTTTCAGAAAATTCAGGAGTTTGAGAAAATTCAGGAGCTGGCAGTAGACAGAACATCATACCGAAGTGCAATTTTCTCGGTATAGGCCATGAATGAATGAAACCACCCCGTATCTTCTTATCGCTGTGGACACATTACTTTACGTAATGACCTGAACATAAATGTCTAGTCTCCTCTAATGGTCAATAATTGGGGCTACCTACCATACTTGAAAAATTTGATAACTTTATTAGGTCCCATTTTCCATTTCCCTTTAGGTCCACAAAAATCCGATTTTCCCTACGGGCTCACTGAATGTCCGACAAGGAGAGGGCTACCTACTATATTTATTAGGTCCCATTTCCCTTGGAGCTCACAAATGACCCACTTTCCCAAGGATTACTCATGGTCTGACAAGTAGAAGTCCGGGGTTCGAATCTTCTGAGATGGAAAATTCGAATCACGATCCAACCAGAGCTGTCTTTTGTTATCTCTGGGGTAAACACCATAAAAATAGCGGTGAAATATACCTACCTACTCTTTTTTACCATTCAATTTTCCACTCTCCATCCTAAAAAAAAAAAAACAACTTGTAAAGCACTCACCCAATTTCTCTCAGATCGGGAGGCATGGGCTCCAAATAAACAAAGGTAACTAATCTCTAGTTGTAAAGGTAAACGTACACATGTATTTAGGAAGGTAGGAGGTAGGTAGGTAGGTAGGTACTAAAAATAATGATATTCTCAATTCTACCTATGTTTAAAATGTTTATGTAAGCAAAGTATATGTACACACGGAATACGTTCGTTATTTTTAGCCTTCGCGGGGTAAAAAAAAAGGATCGGGAGACATGGGCTCCAAATAAACAAAGGTAACTAAACTCTAGTTGTAAAGGTAAACGTACACATGTATGTAGGAAGGTAGGTAGGTACTAAAAATAATGATATTCTCAATTCTAACCTATGTTTAAAATGTGAATGTAAGCAAAGTATATGTACACACGGAATACGTTCGTTATTTTTAGCCTTCGCGGGGTAAAAAAAAAGTTTCAATGTTAAGCAGTTTTCTACCTTTCCTCTCCCTCTGCTCCTTCCTCCCCTCTCTCCTTCCTCTCCCTCTGCTCCTTCTTCCCCTCCTACTTCTCCTTCTCTCCCTCTTCTTTTCCTTTTCGCCCTCTCTCTACCATGACTGGAAAAATTGAATTCAAATTTTCACGAGGGAAAAGCAAACAAGAAATGAAATTGTACCTTACACTTGTGAGCATGTATGGAAACTACCTAACTTCCTACCTATGTATTACCTTCCTGCCTACCTGTGTTTAGAAAGTGTTGGGTATACACGTTTAGTTATACAGCTTAGAAAGGTAGATAGGTAGGTAGTTAGGTAACCATTTTTTTTTTTTTTTTTTTTTTTTTTTGCTTTTTCTGTAATTATGTATCTATCTACGTAGGTAGACAGGCATGTGTACATACAATGTAGAAAATGTGTTTTTGGGTGTGGCTTGAACATCGATATTACCATCATTATTAGAAAATTAATTCAGATAAAAATAAGAATATAATATTTTTTTCAAGACAATTACGATTAAAAGTTTTTAAATTGGTGAGCTTTCGATGTCACTCAGGACATCATCTTCAGACCAAGATAGATGTTGACTCTATCGCAGCAGGAGCAGGAGTAGAACCATACCAAATAATTTTCCTCACTTCTACTCCTGCTGCGATAGAGTCAACATCTATCTTGGTCTGAAGATGATGTCCTGAGTGACATCGAAAGCTCACCAATTTAAAAACTTTTAATCGTAATTGTCTTGAAAAAAATATTATATTCTTATTTTTATCTGAATTAATTTTCTAATAATGATGGTAATATCGATGTTCAAGCCACACCCAAAAACACATTTTCTACATTGTATGTACACATGCCTGTCTACCTACGTAGATAGATACATAATTACCTACTAGTCTTTTTCCTGTTTTGTCATAGCTTTTTCCTGTTTTGGTTTGAAAGTAGCTCCAAAAAGGGGAGGAAGAAAAGAAAGAGGAGGATTAAGAAAACGAGAAAGAAAAGAAGGAAGAAGAAAAAAGAAGACGATGAGGAAGACGAAGAAAAAGAAGAGCAAAATGAAGAAGAAGAAGAACAACAACAACAACAAAAAGAAGGAAAAGAAGAAGAGGAAGACGAAGAAGAAGAAGGAGGAGAGGAGGAAAAAGAAGAAGAAGAAGAAGAAGAAGAAGAAGAAGAAGAAGAAGAAGAAGAAGAAGAAGAAGAAGAAGAAGAATCCCCCCGGGGCGGGAATGGAACCCGAGGCGTAGCCCTGACAATGCGGGCGCGCTAGTCCGCGCAACCCTTAAGGCTAACTAGGCTGGCTTTTGACCATCAAATCGACCGTAAAAGAATAATAAGCACAAGGTCGCGGGTAAAAGACTCATTCCTGTTTTTTTATTCTAAACCAATAGGGTTCGTTCTCGGAACTCCTGGCTTTCTGGCCTGTGTCAGTGTGTCTGTCCTCCGTCTCTGTTAGATTTCGAAACGATAAGATCTCCGAAGTTACCCTTCCCCCTATCCAACCTCTTTTCGGTACCTAACTCTTTGGTAAAGCAATTTTTCCAAACTGTAGGTAGGTACTAATGGCGTTTTTGGCATTAGCCGCCACAATAGGGTCGTTTCTATAAACACATTTCATATCATAAGCTGTAAAGGTTTTTCCTCCATAATGTTCCAAAGTTCATAAAATTCTTTCTGTTCCGGGGGGCTCCGTCGAAAACTGTTACAAGTACAATAGAAGGGCGTCATTGTGCATCTTATCTTTATTGTGAAGGATCAGGGTTTCCTAATATATCAGGACGGGTAACTGGAATAAGTAGGTACATATCATTATCAAACAAAAATCCTTTGTATTAGCTCCGTGTATAGCCGACCTTAGTTTGGGGAGCCCTGAAGCCCCCCTCATTTCAAATTTCCATTCAATATCCAATGACCCCCCTTTTAAAATGTTCACATACTTTTGTTGTAGCTCACGGTACACTAGGTTCCCCCTAATCCCCCCCCCTAATTTAGTGGCGTGTGATTCATAGAAATAAGGGGAAATACCGCTTATTATTTCAGAGCCTAATTTCTGACATTTCAAAAAAGAAAAGGGCGCTAATTTTCATCACCTTCTATTGTCGAAATTTATTGGCATTTAAAGTAGGCTTTCACACTCTGAAAAGTGTTAAATTAGACATTGTCATTTCTGATTTCAATGAAATTTAACATTGTGGTGTTCTATCTAAAGAAAAGCCTCAGCGCAGCGCAGCGTAGAAAATGGAGGTGAGCAAAAGTAGCAAAAGTCTCAGAAGAAATCGAAAGGAGAGGGATAAAAGAAGGGATTTTCTTCAGGGAAAAGGAGAGGGATTTTTAAAGGAAAGAGAGCATAAAAGAGAGGGAAATCTACGGAAGAGAGAGATAAAGGAGAGGGATTTTTAAAGGAAAATAGCAAAAGTCTCAGAAGAAATCGAAAGGAGAGGAGAGGGATTTTTAAAGGAAAGAGAGCATAAAAGAGAGGGAAATCTACGGAAGAGAGAGATAAAGGAGAGGGATTTTTAAAGGAAATCTTTTGTTTGCCCCTACACCTAAGTCTCTGAGTTGGCTTTTTGTGTACGTCCTGTAGCTACTGATGACTCGATCAGATATGCCAGTGCAAACCAAGCTATTCTAGAAGAGGTCGCATCCCACGTCGACGAAGGTTCAGGAGAGGGATTTCTGTGATTGAGAGAGGGATAAAGGAGGTAAATCTAGGAGAGAGATGGAAAAAGGAGGGATTTCTATGGAAGAGAGGGAAATAAGAGGGATTTCTATGGAAGAGAGGGAAATAGGAGGGATTTCAAAGAACTGAAAGTTGTATAAGTGTTATGACGTCTCAATCACACCAGTTTTATTTACAGAACAGTTCAGGATTTGTATTTTGTATTTCTCGCCAGATACCCACTAGACTGGCCCTTAGCTATAGAGGTGGGAAAAAAATCTTGGAAAAGTCTTGAATATCACTCGATTTCTAGTTCCAAATGTGATTTGTTTGAGTGGGGTTTCAAGCAGGGGTTTTCAACTATGAGCTGCGGGCGTTGAACTTCACGATAACTTGTGGACCACTTTAAGAAATGTTCAACCCTAATGTTAGAAATAAATTTTAAGGAGATAGAGAGAAGATAAGAAAGAAAGATAAAAGGCACAAAGACTAAGAAAGGAGACGATAAAGAAAGAAAGGCAGAGAGGAAGAAAAACGAGAAGAAAAAGAAAAAGGAGGAGGAGGAGGAGAAGAAGAAGAAGAAGAAGAAGAAGAAGAAGAAGAAGAAGAAGAAGAACTCGCAATCGGCTCTTCGGACTGGCGCTTCTCCCGAATCACCGGTTAAAATAACCTTCTCCCGAACCAAAAGTGGCCATGGCCCGCGGACCCCTCTCTTGAGAACCCCTGACAAGACGCAAGGGAATATAGAAAACATTTTGTTTGCCATATCGGTGAAGAAGATACTTTCCATCAAGTATTTCGTTTAAACGGTGTTCAGTTTTGATAATCAACTATCCAAGGACAATAATACTGCTTGGTTCCATCCAAGAATAGTGGAACTGAATGGTTTGATTGGCACTTTGTTGGGACTTGAACAATATTGACAGAATTTGGTAACACACTCCTGCGCCATGCTGAATAAACCACAGAAGCAGGGTGAGTTAGGTCAAGAGGGGATGAAAAAGAGGGAAATTTTTGTTGGCCTGTTGACGTTAAGTTGCGTACACATCTCCGCACTGCCGCAGGCCTATGGCCACTTGCCGCAGGCCTATGGCCACTTTTGCGGCAGAACGGAAGGTAGGGTCGCACAGTAGGTACAGTATCAATTTACAAACATCCCAATTTGCCGCAGTTTTGTATCAAACTGCCTGCCTATTAGGATTTAGAGATTTCCAATACTGATACCGTCATCTAAATCCGGCCAAAAGGAAAATTCCCGTAAACTTTCCCATCTTATAAGGATAATGAGGAAACTTTTAGAGGAAAATTTGAAGCGGGCAAGCTCACGTTTTATCTCAAATGTCACCGTCAGGTAATGCCAGGCCTTCAGATACTTAACTATAACTTTTCCCGAAGTTTCTTCCCGAGTAAAGTTCTGTGGCAAATGTTTCAAAGGAACACCGCGCCAGCTTCACCTACACAGAGGAGCTTAGTACGGATTAGACGCGTATAACATTTATTATCCAACTTGTAAAAGTTTCTTTCCAAAGCTGTGATGCCCCCGAAATTTTTTCCAGGTTTTTCGGGCTTCTGCGATAAATGTCGGCTCGTGCTACCGACTACCAAGAGTCGTATTTATCTTGTGGACATTGCAGAAAATATAGATAACTGAAGATTTTAAAACACAATGTAGGGTAAAATCCTTGACTGAAATTAGATAAATGCCTCAAAAATTCGCAAAGATGTAAGAAGGATGATGTTTTAAAGGGTAGGTACATAAAGGTGATAAAGGTAAAAAGGGCGTTTTTAAAGGGCAAAAAAGGTAGGAAGGGAGATTTTTCAAGCGTAAAATGGAGGCGAGATATTTTTTTGCTTCACGTGCTACGTTTGGATCAACATCAGGTCAATTGGAAGTGACGGGATACGCTCCTTTGGAAAAGCTCTGTCTAATTTTCAGCATTAATTTCTTATGGAATTTTTCCAGACATTTTTCCTCCTCTTTTCGTATATCTTCTATTGTGTTCTCTTTTTTCTTCGTTCCTTCTTCATTATTCATTTTGTTATCCTCGTTTGTCTCCCTTATTCAAATTCAATATACTATTCCAAGTTTATTTTTTTCCAGTATCTTGAGTAGGTACACAGCTAGTTATTTAAATTTACGTACCTACTTACTTTACTTACCTATGTACCTACCGTCGTAGGGGGATAGATTGCCCATATAGGGGTAACTTTTCCCATCATTGAATATAAAATGTGGCGCCATCTCACGAATTTATCAGGTAATGCCAGGCCTTCAGATACTTAACTATAACTTTTCCCGAAGTTTCTTCCCGAGTAAAGTTCTATGGCAAATGTTTCAAAGGAACACCGCGCCAGCTTCACCTACACAGAGGAGCTTAGTGCGGATTAGACGCATATAACATTTATTATCCAACTTGTAAAAGTTTCTTTCCAAAGCTGTGATGCCCCCCGAAATTTTTTCCAGGTTTTTCGGGCTTCTGCGATAAATGTCGGCTCGTGCTAACCTACTACCAAGAGTCGTATTTATCTTGTGGACTTTGCAGAAAATATAGATAACTGAAGATTTTAAAACACAATGTAGGGTAAAATCCTTGACTGAAATTAGATAAATGCCTCAAAAATTCGCATAGATGTAAGAAGGATGATGTTTTAAAGGGTACATAAAGGTGATAAAGGTAAAAAGGGAGTTTTTAAAGGGCAAAAAAGGTAGGGAGGGAGATTTTTCAAGCGTAAAATGGAGGCGAGATATTTTTTGCTTCACGTGCTACGTTTGGATCAACATCAGGTCAATTGGAAGTGACGGGGATTCGCTCCTTTGAAAAAGCTCTGTCTAATTTTCAGCATTAATTTCTTATGGAATTTTTCCAGACATTTTTCCTCCTCTTTTCGTATATCTTCTATTGTGTTCTCTTTTTTCTTCGTTCCTTCTTCATTATTCATTTTGTTATCCTCGTTTGTCTCCGTTATTCAAATTCAATACAATACTATTCCAAGTTAATTTTTTTCCAGTATCTTGAGTACACAGCTAGTTATTTAAATTTACGTACCTACTTACTTTACTTACCTACCTATGTACCTACTTTAAGTACCTGAGCAAATGTTGCGAATTGTCTTGTAAAAAATGCGCATTGTCTTGCAAACGGTAAGCAAAAAAAATCATAATTATTAGCGAATAGCTTACTATAGTGGCCCAAAAGACCCAAAAAACTCAACCCTGACCCAAAATTGTGAATTTGGATAGAATTGCATAGCACACCCCTAAAGAGGATTTTGCTAAAAAAGAAAAAAATAGAAAGTAAAAAATCGGATGAAACCCACGGAAAGTGGGAACGGGCTTTTACATAGGTAGGTGATATTTTCAAATGGTTAGACTTGTCATGCGAACGGCAAGTCAAAAAGTGTGTACGGGGCTTACCTTACAGACGGTCACGTTGTGCTGGCCCCGCCAAGATATCACATGAGGTTCGTACACACGATCTATATAGAATTGAATAGCATACCCCTAAAGAGGATTTTGCTAAAAAAGAAAAAAATAGAAAGTAAAAAATCGTATGAAACTCACGGAAAGTGGAAACGGGCTTTTACATAGGTAGGTGATATTTTCAAATAGTGAGACTTGTCATGCGAACGGCAAGTCAAATAATAGAAAGTAACAAAAAGTGTGTACGGGGCTTACCTTACAGACGGTCACGTTGTGCTGGCCCCGCCAAGATATCACATGAGGTTCGTACACACGATCTACGAATCTGGTCGACTGGTGCACCGTGGCAAGGACGGCAATCCAGGCGACGCATTTGAGTACCCTCGGCATGGTGCACCAGGTTCTGGCGACAGGGGCGTGGCACACGTAGATGTACCTGGGGACAGAAGGGTAGATACTTGGTTATAAGTTCTGATCGGGTTACTTTCTGGTGTTCTCGTGTTGACCCAGCACCAATGTGTAGGACAGAAGGGTAGATACTTAGTTATAAGTTCTGATCGGGTTACTTTCTGGTGTTCTCGTGTTGACCCAGCACCAATGTGGAGAACAGAAGGGATAATAGATACTTAATAGAGAGATTTTGAACTGCTATTTACTTACGTGACGATAATACGTGTAAGGCCAGCCACTCACTATCAGGTACGACTGAAACTACGTGTTACTATGGAGGTTCCAGTTGAGGGGATTTAATCAGAAAGGAACTTAATCAAAAAGGACCTTAAAACATTAAGGACAAAAATCGAATTCTGGTCTAAAACCAGCTTAGTCTGCCTGGGGGAATTTAAACAGGGAGTATACCCAGCCTGAAATTTCCCTTGCTAAAGAAATAGCAAAGGTTGAGTGCGAAGGGCATCCACAAAACCAAATGTCAGCCGAAAGCCATCACCCTAGGGCTGATTGAGAGGCTGATGACGAAAAACACCCACCCCGTCTGAACACAAGAAAAGGCTAAGAAAAAGGAGACTGTATATTCTATACGTACAAAGGACGTGTACCTAACTGATGAGTTAATGACCAATAAAGAATTATCAATAATAAGAGTCGGGTGAGGCCCCTCTTACTACAAACCCCTCAACCATAGCTTTATATGTACGTGGTACTATAGAGGTACCAGTTGACGGGTTATAATCAAAAAGGGCTTTTTTGATTAAAACACGGCCTTTTAAGAACAAAAATCAAAAACCAGCTTGGTCTGGTTACTAGCCTGAATTTCCCCTTGCTGAAGGAATAGTCAAAGGTTGAGTACGAAGGGTATATCCATAGGGCTGATTGAGAGACAAAAAAGGCCGACCCCGTCTGAACACGGGAAAAGGCGAAGAAACACAAGGTTGTACATATATTCTACATAATTATTAATTATGTACCCATAGAATGTACATGTAATGATGACCAATAAAGACTTTACCTTGTTTATACTACCAGCATAGGACTGAAAAGTCCCTAAAAGAGTTCTCAATAATAAGAGTCGGGTGAGGCCCCTCTTACTTGAAACCCTTCAAGCTTTCATAGAGGTAAATGAATTTATCCGTACCATCACGGCAGAAAACGACGTCACCTAATTGAATTTTGTCCCTTTTTATAAAGCACCCTTACACACTTGATAATTCCTATCTCCACTTATGTATGCCATGTTCGACAGGTAGGTAGGGTACATAGGTAGGAAGATAGGTAAGTATAGGTGGGAAAGATATTTAGGGAGGTACATTAAAAAATATTATAATGTGCTTAAGAATTTCCCGGTGAAAATTTTTAAATGACGACGAGGGAAGGTAAATTAAAATTAAGATATTTTTCCCCCGAGAGAGTGTGTTTACATGTACGCACATAGAAAAGTACTTTCTCTCTCTCTCTCTCTCTCTCTCTCTCTCTCTCTGTTACAGCGCTGTTACTCTGATGGACCTTTTGTTGTCCTCTTCTCATGAAAAAAAACGGCTTGACCGATTTTGATGAATTTTTTTATGGTTGTTGAGAAGAGTACTGAGGGTGACATAGGCTATTTAAATTTGTCATATTCCATCCCGATTCGAAATGGCAGCACCTCAAAGTTATGGAGGTGGACATGAAAGTGGAGGTGGAGGCGAATATGGAGGTTGAGGTGAAAATGGACACGGGGGGGCGAAAATGGAGGTGGAGGCAAAAGTGAGGGTGGAGGCGAAAGTGGAGGTGGAGGCGGAAATAGGGGTGGAGGCGAAATTGGAAATGGAGGCGAAGGCAAAATTTAAGGTGGAGGTGAAAGTGAAAATGGAGGTGGAGGCGAAAGCGGAAGTGGAGGTGAAAGTAGAAATGAAAGTCTCCAATGCATTCTACTTTGAGTGCACTCGTTTCTGAGTGCACTCAAAGATTCACTCGGTTTTGAGTGCACTCAAAAAATTAACATAAAGAAGAGGACGAAATTTTGTATGATTCCAAACCTAACCCAACCCAACCTAACCTAACCTAACCCAACCCAACCCAACCTAACTTACCCCAACCCAACCTAACTTAACCCAATCCAACCTAACTTAACCCAACCCAACCTAACTTAACCCAACCCAACCTAACTTAACCCAACCCAACCCAACCCAACCTAACCCAACCCAACCTAACCCAACCCAACCCAACCTAACCCAACCCAACCTAACTTAACCCAACCCAACCTAACTTAACCCAACCCAACACGCACTACCAACTAAGCTAACTAGGCTGGCTGAAGTGAGTTTTAAACTTCGTTTAAGATTAATGTGCTGGCTATAGCTAGATTCATAGAAGCTTAAGCTTAACCCAACTTTTGTTTGCCCCTACACCTAAGTCTCTGAGTTGGCTTTTTGTGTACATCCTGTAGCTACTGATGACTCGATCAGATATGCCAGTGCAAACCAAGCTATTCTAGAAGAGGTCGCATCCCACGTCGACGAAGGTTCACACTTGAAGTGCCTAGCATCCTCTCTGCACATCACGCCTCTGGTACGTTATCCCACGCCCACACTTACAGATCAGAAACCTCCGCAAATCTCCCAAATAACATAAGTGCTACTCCACTTTCACACCTCCACATCCTGCTCCACATCCACACCTCCTCAATATCCACATCCACTCTTTAATGTTTCGCATCCACTCCTCATCCATGGGAAAGAAGTTCTTGAACACCCTCGCCGCACCGAAATAGAAATGAAAATCTAATGATACCCACATATTGATATTGGAAAGAAGTAAAGTAGGAAGAAAAAGCATTGAAAATGATAATGCGCCTCAAGCTGTATCAAACTGAGAAATGAAATTAAGGCAAACCTCTCTCTCCCCTCCCCACCCTCCCGCTCTGAGAGAGATTTCGGGGGAAAAACGTGTAAACATGCTATTTGAGTGTGGAGAAAAGATGGAAACAGTCGCGGAACGTGAGTGTAGTACTCGTCAGGTGGTATTACACCAGTTGTGAAAATGTGTTGAGAAAAGACGAAAACAGTAGAGGGGCGTGAGTGTAATACTTATTGTTCGGTATTACACGAGTTGTTAACTGCAGGAGATATCGAAAAGGAGAAAGTTAGTTCAAAAATTGACCTGCCCTAGCATAGTTTTAGACATATAGGTAGGGACTGCCAATACTATCACTAGGCATCTAAGTAGGTATGGTCTAAAATTCTAAATAGTAAAGAGGAACATCGTAGTTTTAGTTGAAAGACATCTGACTCTTCCTCTATTAAGCACCAAAGGTGTCAAAACCATCATAGCAGCTTTAGACATAAGTAACATCTAAATTGGGAGCAACACAGTCTTAGCCAAAGGTAAAGTGTTGATCAATCATTTTCATTTGATTTTCATCTTCGCCACTCCACTGAAAAGAAAGAGAACGAAGAAGAAAAGAAGAGGAAGACAAAGAGGAAGACAAAGTTGAGAGAGGGAAAGATAGACTGGAAGAGAATCAGAAGAAAAAGAAGAGCGTGTGGGAGAAGAGAAGAAGGATAAAGGAGATGTACGAGGGAGGGAATGAAAACGGAATGAGAAAGGGAAGGAGGGAGAGGAAAGAGAAGGAGAGAGAAAGGAGGTGAGCGAGGGAGGGAATAAAAACGGGGAAGAAGAGGGAAGAAGGGAAAGGAGAGAAGAAGAAGGAGGGAGAAAGGAGATGTGCGAGGGAGGGAATAAAAACAGGATGGAAAACGGAAGGAGGGATAGAAAAAAGGGAAGAGAGAGATGTGGGAAGGAAAGAAAAAGGGGAGGAAGAGATGTGCACCAGGGGGGGGGAAATGATGAGTAGGAAATGAAATTTTTACCTCGCTCCCACCAGCATGATGTTGAGGGGGAGAAATAAAAGTAAAGTGAAAAGAAGGCAAGAAAAATAAATACAGTATAGTTCCATGAATAATACAGCCGGGTTATAAAACGTGTAGGTATAAATACAGGGTGGATCTGGGACGAGGTTCCTCTCTACTGATCGTTGTCCCACTATATCGTCATTTAAGTAACAAAACGGCTTATTAAACATTTTGTAACTCTTTAGACCCGTCGCACATTGGACGAGTTTTAGTAGGGCGTAGTCGCCTGATTATGAATGAATTGAATAATGTAAAGATAAAAACTAAGGACCACAATATTCTCAAGGTTTTTTTTTTTTTTTTTTCCTTTTTTTTTTTTTTTTCTTTCCCTCCTCTTTTGCCTGACAGTCCTGACACCCCCCCAAATTTCCAGAGTAAATAACATCTCACACCTCCATAACACGTCTTCTTTAATGTTTTAGATAGGAAAAACAACCTCCAGGCACACTGACACGTGATAAGCCCGGGTGTACACTGTACACGACAAAAAATACCTTTTAGATATTGGTATTTGTGGATTGAGTATAGTGTTCCAAGTTTTGTTCTTCCCACTCTGTTCTTTCCGACAGATCGGTACGTGCCGTGTACGGCGATTTTGCGCAAATTTTCAGGTCTAAAGAGGGAAATTCGCGCCAATATCTATCGCAAAAAATCACCAATTGCGCAAAATCACAAGGCAATGATCTTTACTAAAAGACTCAGACCCTCAGTTGAAAGACCAACTAGAAGACAATCCATTACTCGCGTGAATCTCGGTCTTTTCTTTTTAGTTAAAGAGAATTTTTGAAAACAATAAGGGATATAAGGGGAGTTTTTTTTATTATTATTTTTTTTTTATGTGAAAATTTATTCTCTACATATATCGTACAAAGTGGCCTCCAAGCTATTTCGGCATGTGGCAAGCTGTGAATTAGAGAGAGAGAGAGAGAGAGAGACGAGAGAGAGAGAGAGAGAGAGAGAGAGAGAGAGAGAGAGAGAGAGAGAGAGATAGAGAGAGAGAAGTGTTTTATGAACATTTTCCGGTCAGTCTTTTTCAGCTCTCACCATCTCCCTCTTTCTCTTATTTCTCTTTTTCCTTCTCTCTCTCTCTCTCTCATGCGTGTGTGTGACGGGTAATATGATGTTTCATACATATTATGCAAGTCTCCATTATTTGGCTTTCATGTTTTACAACGTTGCCGCTTTTATCGGGTCTAAGTAGGTTTTTATACCTTTCTCAGTGTTAGAATTGAACAGTGTTGTCAGACTTTTCTTTTCCTTCAGACAAACACAGGATACGGTTGTTTGAATTCAAACTTCCATTTTTATTAGAGAAAGGATATGTTATTACCTATTTATTATTAAAGTCTCAAGTTGAAAGGATGTTGTAATTTTTATTAGAGATGTTTTGAGAAAAGTCAACCTGAAACCAGCAGGTGGGAATGATGATAAAATGTCTCCCTAGAAGAAGAGAGACAAGAGAGAGAGAGAGAGAGAGAGAGGGAGGGAGGGAGAGAGAGAGAGAGAAACGTGAAACATCTCTAGGGGACAGGAATAATAAATAGAAATAAAAAAGTTGAAAAAAACATCCTTGTTTGTTGCTTTTTTACTCGAAAAAAAGTTTGACTTTTCAACTTGTGAGCATCACGTTAAATTGTAATTTCATATTTATCGCTCATTTTTCAGACAGCTAGCGTCGTCCATGGCGGGGAAGGCAACTAAAAAACTTGTTTAAAAGTGATTAATTAGAACTTTTCACGAGAAAGACGAAGTTTTTGGGGACAAACCCCACCCCTGTCCCGAGTTACCCAGCCCGGACGTTTTCCCCCCCACCTACCCTATCCTCTGTTACCCCGGGGCGTTTTGCCCCTGTCTGCCCTACATGCGGAACTCTCCAAAATATTTCCCCGAGTGACATTTTATGATTAATGGAGCCATGTTTCTCTCCCGTGGAAATTCTTTTCTGGAAAACGAAAAATATTTGGAAAAAAAAGTTGAAAGGAACAACTGGAAGGAAGGTAAAGGAACAGGATCCTATATGGTGGACAAACCTCCCCCTTTTCCATCTCCCCCACCCCTTCTTTACCGCCCCTTCTCACGTGAACAGAAGAGTAAATCTACTTAATAGAGAGATTTTGAACTGCTATTTACTTACGTGACGATAATACGTGTAAGGCCAGCCACTCACTGTCAGGTACGACTGAAAAGGTCCGCCTGTCAGGTCTACCTGATAGGTACCTGATAATACTTATAATAAGTGACTGGCCTAAGCCGTAAGTTTACCTAAACAATGTTTTCGCACACGTGCAGAAACGAGTTTTCGTATAACGTTAAAGTTAAAGGGTTCAGTTAGCGGGACGCTAATTTTCGTAGCAAAAATTCGCTATTTATGGGTCCTGATCGAATAGGACTAAAGAGGTCCTTTGACTAGTGGTGCATAATTAATTTTTCCATAAATCTATTGAAGATTCCAAGAAATTAAAAATTATTCATATAGTAAATTATCACCGACACTCAAGATGCTCAGGCTAAATAATATCTTACATAGAAAAATAAAATCCTCTGTGGGGTTCAGAGGAGGTCATTAATATGGTGCAAGAAATAAATTCTGCAAAGACACCAAGAGGTCTACTCAAGTCGTAAACTTGAGGAGACCCATTGGGGAGGCAAAACTAAGCGAGAATAATGGGCGATTTAGGAGCAAAACTGCTTATCTCCATTTTTCCTCCCACGAAATGATGTTTCCAATCCGTTTTGTAGGTAGGTACCTATGTACTTTTTTTTTTCCAAGTTCTACCAAAGTATAAAAATAAATAGGTATTGTATAAGGAAAGTAAAAGTGGCATTTACAGTGTAAAAAATTGACGGTAGGTACATAATATACATGTACCTAAATTAATACCGACTGAGCTTATAAATCCTGAGACGCCCAGAAAAGTTGGGAAGAGACTCTCACAACTTCAACAATTCACCATAAATAATTCATGATTTGATTTGAATGGTTAGACAAAACAGAATTTTGTCCCTGTACAAGACACAAGAAAATGAAATTCAGCAAAAGAATAACGAAAGGCTCCAAAAGGGATTTCTTAAGAGACGAATGCGACGATATTCCAAGGCTCCAAAAAGGATTTCTTAAGCGACGAATATTCCGATGAGACGACAAGATTGTTTTCAGTTTTTACGAGCGCGAAATGGCGCAATGTTTGATTAAAGAGTTGCATCAGAAAATACACAGTTTATGAGTTTTTAAGTTTAAAAGCTGGTGACGCTCCAGTGTAGGAAGTACCGTCTGTCTCCGCTCAAGATGCAACGAAATAACCAACAATAAAACAACTCGAAGATGAAGAAGGAGGAGGAGAAGAGGAAAATTGAGGAGAGGAGAGAGTCAAGAGAAAAGAAAGAAGGAAACAGTGGCGTAGCGTCCATATAAGGCGTGTATGGCGGCCATACACTCGAAATTTCACTCAAATACCCTTAAATATTGACTTTAAAAAAATCAACTTCCCCTCCCATTCTTCTTCTCCATTTACTCCCTTCCCCCAAAAATCACCCTCCCCTCCTTTCTCCTAACCCACCCCCCTCTTTGCGCGACGTTTACAAGAAAGATTACCGGAATCAGCGACGCGTAAATAGCAAACATGCCGTGAAAACGTCGAAATTGTCGAAAAAGTCGAGAGTGTCGAACTATTAGGCCGTCTACACACTGAGGCCGTCGAAATAATGGATGGGTGACTTAAACATTATATTGGGAATAAAGGGAGAACGGGCTCTAGTCTTGATTTTAAATCATTACATGTAAGTAAAATGTGTGGAACTGGGAAGGTAGGTAGGTAGGTACCTAGTTATACTTGTCTATGCCAATCCATGAAGAGCATGGATGATGGAAATCAAATCAAGAATAATAATAAACTGAATATTAAACAAATTGGGTAGGTACATAGGTACTGATTTTCTTTTATCACGATCGAATAAATTACGGGCTATTAAAAAATTCCCGGAGGGACGGGCCCAGCTTGTTCTTCCCTCCAACGCTCCAGCCCCCGCCACTGATGGTTCCCCAATTATTTAGATTTTAGACTTAGGCATTGTTATATTTGCCATACATACCTAATTGTATGTTACCTACCAGGTCCGTATTTAGTGGGGGCTAAATGTAGTAATACACAAAAATATTCGCTTAAAATTTGGATTATTTGGAGCATCTAACCGTTCTACCGCCTTCCCTCCAACAATAAGTCACTGTTTGGATTCTTCGCCCACCCCCCCCCCCCCAAACTGAAAATATGAAGATTAAGAAGGCGAAAAAAGGAGTATGAGAAGGAACAGACGGAATTGCAGAGGGAAGAATGATTAAACACAATGGAAAAGGAGAAAAAGAAGAACTAAAGTGTTCCATTATACCACTCCTGCAGTAGGCCAACTACTATTATTATGTGGACAATTTTTCGGATTGGGAGTTCCCTTTCTTCTTCAGGTGAAAATAAGACGAAAAAAATCACATATTAGGACGATCACATATTATAATCTGCAGCCTTAATCTTATTATAATCTGCACCCTTTATTATAATCTGCACCCTTTCATGTCCCGTTAGTTTCTTAACCCCTTGCCTAAATCCAGAATCTAGCGGACCTATGAAAGGGGGTTCGAAATTGCAGTGGCCGAGTCAACTATAATGTTGGATTAACCCTATTTTGTCATTCACTCTTTTCCTTCAAACAATCCTGTCTTTTTTACGAAATCCAGCGTAACAATTTCCTCGTCAGCGATTCAGCGAAACTGCAAACCAAACGCGGAATGAGTTTTCCACCAAATGAACTTTGTGTTGCCCAAGTAATGAATTTCTGCCAAATGAAAAGCCAAATACATATAACAAATGAATTTCCCTCTCTCCAAATGAATACAACGAGAAATAAAGAGGACGACAAAAAAAAAGTTCAACTGTTTTATTTCCGTTTGCAATATTTTGGACCGGAGCCAGTCCCTCCCAAGGAGGAGAAGGGAGGGAGAGGGAGGGAGAAGGGGAAATGGAGGGGAAGGAAGCTGGAAAGAGGGAGGGAGAGTCATAGAGTAATTGTTTATTCTAACTTTTCACGGGCAATTAGAGCTAATTTCATTTTAATCCGGCGCGATGATCCTGTGCGCCGTTTTCTTCTACAGGGTGCAAAGAAATGCGCCATGTTCTGAAATGCGCCAGTGTTAGAGAAAGGGAGGGAGAGGGAGAAGGAGAAATGGAGGGGAAGGAAGCTGGAAAGAGGGAGGGAGAGTCATAGAGTAATTGTTTATTCTAACTTTTCACGGGTAATTAGAGCTAATTTCGTTTTAATCCGGCGCGATGATCCTGTGCGCCGTTTTCTTCTACAGGGTGCAAAGAAATGCGCCATGTTCTGAAATGCGCCAGTGTTAGAGACAAAATGGAGGCTAGGTTGGAATCCCGACTAAGGCGGACATTCTCTGTCGTCTTAGGTTAAATACTAAATAGTGATGTGAAAAGATCTTCCCTGAAGTAAAATGCGAAAGAGACTGGAAGCAAGTCGAGAGAAAAAAGTTCGAAAGCAAGTCGAAAGTCGAGATCAAAGTTTTAAAACAGGCCGAAATTGAAAATAAAAACAGGTCGAGAAAACTAATGAAGCCCTTGGGAAAAGAAGGCACATTTACCGAAATCCTATACTTGTAATACGTGAGTCGGAAATTTACATCAATCACAAGAGGCGTCCAAATTTCCAAAGTTGGGTGACTCAGAGGTTAAATAAAAACTTGGTTCTGCTAATCCATTGAAGCCTGATTTTAAGAGGGTCCTCTTTTTCTGACCCACCTTTGTCTCAAAAGTTGAAGAAAAACTTGGTTCTGATAAATAATCTACTATAAAGGCTGATTTTAAGAGGGTACTCTTTTTCTGACACACCCAGTATGTTAGGGCGACAAAGAGTTTTCCGCTTTTTTTTACAGGTAAGAGTGGAGTCGTCTTAGGTTAAATAGTGATGTGAAAAGATCTTCCCTGAAGTAAAATGCGAAAGAGACTGGAAGCAAGTCGAGAAAAAAGTTCGAAAGCTAGTCGAAAGTCGAGATCAAAGTTTTAAAACAGGCCGAAATTGAAAATAAAAACAGGTCGAGAAAACTAAAACTATTGTACGTGAGTCGGAAATTTACATCAATCACAAGAGGCGTCCAATAAAATTTCCAAAGTTGGGTGACTCAGAAGTTAAAGAAAAACTTGGTTCTGCTAATCCATTGAAGCCTGATTTTAAGAGGGTCCTCTTTTTCTGACCCACCCTTGTCTCAAAAGTTGAAGAAAAACTTGGTTCTGATAAATAATCTACTATAAAGACTGATTTTAAGAGGGTACTCTTTTTCTGACACACCCAGTATGTTAGGGCGACAAAGAGTTTTCCGCTTTTTTTTTACAGTAAGAGTGGTGAGAAGAAGAAGAAGACAGGGTGGTGGTGAAGAATATTTTATACAATAAACTTCACTACCTAATGTTAATTCAATATTGGAAGCGACTCTGTGTCGACAGGCAGGGTTGTAGTCTGGTTTTTTTTTTTATACCTATGTGTTGGAAAGCGGAGTTGCCAAAATTTGAGTTGTCCGCTTTTAAGTTCAGAAAAAAAGCAATATTGTAGGTATAGTTCACATTACCAAAGTGTGACTAATTGGCAACACATTTTTTTCGACCAATTTGTCCCGTAGGTAAAGGCGATTCCAGGTAAGTCGAATTTTCTTACACCATTTTTTTTTTTTTTTTTTTTTTTTTTTTTTTAAGGGGTTTGAAAGGGGGAACTGTAACTTACAAAGGTGACAAGGATGCAACACAAAAAAGTTTGGTTGAGATGGTTGCTGCGCTTGGCGGTATTTTGACCGCTTTTGGACAGATTTCGACCGTTTTTTGGCGGTTTTAGCTTAGAAAGAACACTCGAATAAGCATCATTCAACAGGATAAGGAAAGTCGTGTGATGTTCACAACAGATTTTTGATTCAATGTAATACGGAGCACGGAGCAAAGCAATCTTGTTATAAAGAGAGCAAATTATGGAACTGCTTCCGACTTTTGTCTCTTAAGCTAATTTATAAGAAGAACGTTTCTACCAACGAAGAATGAAGTCAACTGTCAAAATTCCGAGTACCGGAACGCCATGATAAATTTCCGTCTTCGCTGAAAATAAGGTAACTGAAAATCATTGTAAAATATAGGTCATTCCGCGTCAGAAGCGGCTGGCAGCGCTTCGTTGATTTACCCTCATTTGGACTGTTTACCCTTGTTTGGACCGTAGTAACAGTAACAGCCTAAATAGTTCGGAGGGATGCACGTTTGCCTTGGAAGGCCTAGGTCGCGGGCTCAATTCCCGCCCAGGGCAGGGGTAAATGCTCCAAATATGAGGAGTCTGGACTACAGTAAAGGAGAAAAATGAAGCTCGAGAGGAGGGGCCCTCGCCTCGGTTCGCCATTAATACGGTCCTGCCTTGGAAGTATCCACCCATGTAGCTATCTATTCAATACTAAAACACACACAATATCACTATGTAAATTAACTATGTAAATTTGAACAAACATAAACGTAGAAATATCATACTCACAATTAGAAACATGATGAAAATTTAAATTGCCCAATTATCTGGTGGATATTCGAAATCATATTCTTCATTAGCAGTTAACACTGCATCTCTCGCGATGATGTGTGGTTTGTTATTTCTACGGATTCTACTCAGAGTCTCAGACAGATTGTTTTTTTTTATGAAGTTCCAGCTCATTTCAGATCATAAAACGTGTTGATGAGCCCACGTGTGAGCCTATTAGAAATGTGAGTTTTTAGAAGAAATACATAATATCATTAATATCAACATTATCAACAGACCAGAGACTCCAGAGAGGTTTGTAGATAACAAAATCTCCCGCCCGAAACAGACTTTATTGTGAACAGATAAAGGTTCTTTCTAGGAACGGCTTTCCCATTTAATAGAACCGTTCGCACTGAGAATAATCAGAATGCATTTAGTCACTACCATTTAATGGGGGTGCTTAGTATGATACCTGTCGTAAATAATTTCACTATAATGGTTATCGATATGACAAATTCCTAGAAACGTGAACAAACATTCTCCATCATTCATCCGTTCGTCCGGGATTCCGGCATCTGGCTTCGACTGTCATTCTGGCATTTCTGGCTTTCAATATTCCACGTATTTTGACACGGTGTTCCGGCGGGGCGGCGCGGGACTTTTCAGTCTCATCCTAGCCGTAGAAATCTATAAATGAGGTATTTTAATTTTTAATCTTAATAAATAAAATTAGAGAACCTTTTTAATTTGCAATAAAAACGTAGAAAAAGATATAACATTTTTTGAAAATAAGAAACAGCGAGAAGTTATACTATGAAAATAACGCGAAATTCGACTAAATTGTTGGTATTACGGGCAGCTTTTGAAATAAAAATACCTGCTTCAAAAGGACCTAAAGTAGTTCTCTTTCAGAATTTCTTTTTATAATAGAATAAAACTTGTTTTAAACAATATTTGCTACTTAAAAAACATCAATCTTACACCAACAAACGGACTAAGTTCAGCAGCTAAGTAAGGGATCGGAGAATATTTCCTAGGGAATTAAGAGAGCCAGAAAATAAAGAAGGAAAGGAAAAAATAAAGAAAGAAGAGAAGAAATAAAGGAGGAAGGCGAGAATGAAGAGAAAGGAGGAGGAAAGAAGAAAAAGAGAGACGAGGTAAAATAGAGAGAGGGGAATTAAAAACGGAGAGGGACGAGAAAGGTGAAGGGATAGAGGTGGGGAGAGAAAGAGGGAAAAAATAGGATTGGGATGAAAAGGAGGGAAATATAGGAATAGGGAGAGATGATTTTTTTTTAAATTCCTCATTCCCTCCCATTTTATGAAAACCCGCGATCTTTGGGGAAAAAAGCGAAGAGCTATTTTGATTAATTCGGGAGATATAGAAAACTTTCGGAAAAACTAAGAACAAACACGTTTGGTTGTGAAAATTAAGAGAAAAATATTTATTTTGCCTGTTTATAGCCAGGAAGCAATCAGTAACAAACAAGCACAACATAATTTATAGTTATTCTTCTTCTTCTTTTTCTTCACCTGTTCCTATGTACAGAAGGGGTCGGCGTTTTTCGTCAGCCTCTCAATCAGCCCTAAGTAGGGTGATCGCTTTGGGCTGACATTTGGTTTTGGCTACAAATTTTACGAGTGGATGCCCTTCCCCCTCAACATTGGCTATTTCTTTAGCAAGGGAAATTCAGGCTGGTATACTCCCTGTCCCTGTTTATAGTACCCCAACCAGACTAAGCTGGTCTACTCCCTGTCTAATGTCCCCCAGTCAGACTATTAGAACATAATTTATAGTTATTGGGAACAATAAATTTAATATTTTTCCACCAAGGAAGCTTTTTTTGCTTTAGGGTATCTTTTGCGATAATCACTGACGATTTGTAGTGCAAATTGTCTTTGCTCTTCATTTTTAGTCAAGCAAAGACAATTTGCACTACAAATCATACGTGTAGTCACCTAACTATAGGTACCTATGTATAGAAATTGTAGGAATATTTATGTAGGTGGATATTATTATGTAGGCCTTGTGGATATTTCATAGCAATTATACTCACATTTTATTATATTATTAATAGGTATGTACCTATATTATTTTAATTATTATTATTATTATTTATTTTTCATGCTCGCTGTTTATGGATACAATAATTATGTTTTCGAGCTGTATACCCCATTCTTTATGATGTGATTCACACATCATTGTGTTGTATTGTTCAGTATCAAATAGGTACTTTGCTCTCTCAATATAAATGGTGTTTTAATACATTCCATTTCAAAGTAGTTGTTTAATAATGTTATAATTATTATAATGTAGCATTAGGAAATGCATTCATCTTCCGGATAATACAGTTTCTTTCTGCCAAGTCAAGAAAGTTTGCCCATTTCAAAGTAGTTGTTTATTAATGTTATAATTATTATAATGTAGCATTAGGAAATGCATTCATCTTCCGGATAATACAGTTTCTTTCTGCCAAGTCAAGAAAGTTTGACCGCGCTACTAGAGATATTATACGCGACAGGGAAAGTAGCCGTTTTCAGGTAGTTGTAGACAGACATTATACAATAAACTTCACTACCTAATGTTAATTCAATATTGGAAGCGACTCAGTGTCGACAGGCAGGGTTGTAGTTGTAGTCTGTTTTTTACTTTATTTTTGGTTGGATATGTGTTGGAAAGCGGAGTTGCCAAAATTTGAGTAGTCCATTTGTAATTTTACAACAAACAAAAAAATGGGACTAATTGGCAACACATTTTTTTTCGACCAATTTGTCCCGTAAAGGCGATTCCAGGTAAGTCGAATTTTCTTACTCCAACAAACGGACTAGGTTCAGCAGCTAAGTAAGGGATCGGAGAATATTTCCTAGGGAAGTAAGGGAGCCAGAAAATAAAGAAGGAAAGGAAAAAATAAAGAAAGAAGAGAAGAAATAAAGGAGGAAGGCGAGAATGAAGAGAAAGGAGGAGGAAAGAAGAAAAAGAATGACGAGGTAAAATAGAGAGAGGGGAATTAAAAACGGAGAGGGACGAGAAAGGTGAAGGGATAGAGTCCGCGAATAAAGGTGGGGAGAGAAAGAGGGAAAAAATAGGATTGGGATGGAAAAGAGGGAAATATAGGAATAGGGAGAGATGAATTTTTTTAAATTCCTCATTCCCTCCCATTTTATGAAAACCCGCGATCTTTGGGGAAAAAAGCGAAGAGCTATTTTGATTAATTCGGGAAAAAAATTCCCATAGATAGAGAGAGAGAAAGAAGGAGGGAGAAAAAGAGGGAGAGGGAGAGAGAGAGTAAGAGGGAGGGAGAAAGTCGTAAAATATTTACGGTATTTATATGTTTAATTTTATTTTTCGCTCGCTCTCTATCGCCATGAATTTTATCTTGGGAAATGCCGCGAATAATTTGATCTTCTTTTAATAATGAGAAATGAGAAAGAATATAGGTACCTACCTATTGTATAGATAGATATACCTACCTATTAAAAGGTAAAAAAATGATCTTCTAGCTAACCGACTGGATTTTTTGACAGGATCCAAAGACCACCACGCAAATCACTACACCACAAAGTTAGAGCTCCCAATTTTTCCGAGTTAATGGTTTGACGCCGTTTGAGGCTTCAGGTTTAGGTAGCACGTAAAAATGTAACTCACTTTATTTAGGTAGTCATGGTTGTATCGCCATGAATTATTATTAAAGTCATAATTTTCATCTATGCGTACCAGCTCCCCTTATTCCTATGGGTAAATTTTGGCTTTACAAAAGGTAGATAGGTACCTATGTTTGGCTTTACAAAAGGTAGATAGGTCCCTATATTTGGCTTTACAAAAGGTAGATAGGTACCTATATTTGGCTTTACAAAAGGTAGATACTTAGATAGGTACCTACCTATGTTTGGTGCCGCGAATAATTTGATCTTCATTTTAATAATGAGAAATGAGAAAGAATATAGGTACCTACCTACCTATTGTATAGATAGATATACCTACCTATTAAAAGGTAAAAAAATGATCTTCTACCTAACCGACAGGATGTTTTTGTCCAGATCCAATGACCACCACGCAAATCACTACACCACAAAGTTAGAGCTCCCAATTTTTCCGAGTTAATGGTTTGACGCCGTTTGAGGCTTCAGGGTTAGGTAGCACGTAAAAACGTAGCTCACTTTATTTAGGTAGTCATGGTTGTATAGCCATGAATAATTATTAAAGACATAATTTTCATATATGCGTACCAGCTCCCCTTATTTCTATGGGTAAATTTTGGCTTTACAAAAGGTAGATAGGTACCTATGTTTGGCTTTACAAAAGGTAGATATAGGTACCTATATTTGGCTTTACAAAAGGTAGATAGGTACCTATATTTGGCTTTACAAAAGGTAGATACTTAGATAGGTACCTACCTATGTTTGGCTTTCCAAAAGCTACCAAGGAGGTATTTGCAAATGACATAATTCTTAATTTTCGTGAAATTTCATTTTTAATAAACTTAAAAAAAACCGCACTTTACAGAGAGGGAAAAATTAAAGGGGGTCTCCTTTTAATGTAGGTAAAAGGTAAAATTTTAATGCTAACACGTACTAAAAAGTCAAATTTTTCATAATTTTCTGCTGCTGCTGCTGCCGCTTCCGCTTCCGCTTCTTCTTTGACGTTGACCGCTCTACAGCCTAAACCACTGGATATTTCTCTTTCTTTCTTCTTGTCTCTCCCTTTCTTTCACTCTCCTATCTTACCCTCACTACCACCCCTCTTTCGCTCTCCTTCTCTCTCCCTCCCTTTATCCCCATTCCTTCATATCTAATCCCTCACTCTCTCTATCCTTTTCTTTCACAACTCTTTACTCCCTCCTTTTTACTTTCCTTATCCTATAGGAAGGAAAGTAATGTAATCGGGTCAAATTTTCGATGGTCACTTTTTAGTGCCAAAACAAGGTTTTGAGGTCCCTAGAGCCTAAATACAAAGTTTCAGCCATTGGTTCGTGTGTCAATCACTTTAACAACAATAATAGCAATAGCCTCTTGTAGTCAGCAGCTTCCTACCAACCAAGCAGGACTTTAATACTGTTCTAAAAAAAATCAATCATAGGCATTGAAAAAAAAAAGACATTTATTTAAATTCAATTAATTTTTTATTGAGCTTCCAATCCGAGCAGATTGTGAAAATTCTATAGGTCCTTTGAATATAAAAGATTTTATTTAGTGAAACTAATAAAAAATAGTGAAAAAAAGCCGTTTTAACGATATTCCATTTATATCAGCAGGGCTTTTTTCCTCTCATCTCTCTCTTGAAGGTACTGCATGCACGGTGGCACTTTTTTTTCCTTCAACGTGTAAATACTCGTATCTAGGCACATAGATAGGTACCTACCACTCTTAGGTCCATAAATAATGTAGGTACTAACATACCCATAAGTTTTTTTTTTATTATTATTATTTTTTTTTTACTACCTGATTCAGGAGGGAAAAGGCGCGACTCTCGTGTGTGTGGATAAAATGGCAGATGAAATTCGGAGCAAATTTGTCGATCCTGAAGGTGCGTCTAGATTACAATCGACCGAATCTACATTAAGGTGTGTCCAAACATAGTCGACCGGCCGTCGAGCGATGTGAATCTATGTTGTCGAGGCAGTGTGGTCCGTTTTCATTCATAATGTTCCACGCATAGCACGCCGCCACCGGGGACAAAGGCTTGTAATGGTTACCAAACGTATACATGTAGAACAGCCAGGGTGCCGGGAATAACAGAGTGAACATATCACTGAGAGCCATCGCCATCAGAACGGCGATGGTTGATGGCTCATTTCTCGTGAGTGGTAGGTGTGCCTTTTCATATTTTCAAGGCCCCCAAAGGGCCCCTTCAGCCTTAAATTTGATAAAATGTGATGTTCGCACCAGATTTTTGATTCAATGTAATACGGAGCAAAGCAATCTTGTTATAAAGAGAGCAAATTGGAACTGCTTCCGACTTTTGTCTCTTAAGCTAATTTATAAGAAGAACGTTTCTACCAACGAAGAATGAAGTCAACTGTCAAAATTTGCGAGTACCGGTACGCCATGATAAATTTCCGTCTTCGCTGAAAATAAGGCAACTGAAAATCATTGTAAAATATAGGTCATTCCGCGTCAGAAGCGGCTGGCAGCGCTTCGTTGATTTACCCTCATTTGGACTGTTTACAAATTTGCGAGTACCGGTACGCCATGATAAATTTCCATCTTCGCTGAAAATAAGGTAACTGAAAGTCATTGTAAAATATAGGTCATTCCGCGTCGGAGGGATGCACATTTGCCTTGGAAACCCTAGGTCGCGGGCTCAATTCCCGCCCAGGGCAGGGGTAAATGCTCCAAATATTAGGAGTCTGGACTACAGTAAAGGAGAAACAGCCTAAATAGTTTGGAGGGATGCACGTTTGTCTTGTCTTGGAAACCCTAGGTCGCGGGCTCAATTCCCGCCCAGGGCAGGGGTAAATGCTCCAAATATTAGGAGTCTGGACTACAGTAAAGGAGAAAAATGAAGCTCGAGAGGAGGGGCCCTCGCCTCGGTTCGCCATAAATACGGTCCTGCCTTGGAAGTATCCACCTATGTACCTATCTATTCAATACTAAAACACACACAATATCACTATGTAAATTTACTATGTAAATTTGAACAAACACAAACGTAGAAATATCATACTCACAATTAGAAACATGATGAAAATTTAAATTGCCCAATTATCTGGTGGATTTGAAATCATATTCTTCATTAGCAGTTAACACTGCATCTCTCTCGATGATGTGTGGTTTGTTATTTCTAGGTATTCTACTCAGAGTCTTCAGACAGATTTTTTTTTTTATGAAGTTCCAGCTCATTTCAGGTCATAAAACGTGTTGATGAGCCCACGTGTGAGCCTATTAGAAATCTGAGTTTTTAATGAAGTTCCAGCTCATTTCAGGTCATAAAACGTGTTGATGAGCCCACGTGTGAGCCTATTAGAAATCTGAGTTTTTAGAAGAAATACATAATCAACATTATCAACAGACCAGAGACTCCAGAGAGGTTTGTAGATAACAAAATCTCCCGCCCGAACACAGACTTTATTGTGAACAGATAAGGTTCTTTCTAGGAACGGCTTTCCCATTTAATAGAACCGTTCGCACTGAGAATAATCAGAATGCATTTAGTCACTACCATTTAATGGGGGTGCTTAGTATGATACCTGTCGTAAATAATTTCACTACCTATAATGGTTATCGATATGGCAAATTCCTAGAAACGTGAACAAACATTCTCCATCTATTTTCATTGATCCGTTCGTCCGGTATTCCGGCATAAGGCTTCGGCTGCCATTCTGGCATTTCTGGCTTTCAATATTCCACGTATTTTGACACGGTGTTCCGGCGGGGCGGCGCGGGAGTCCGCGGGACTTTTCAGTCTCATCCTATAGCAGCACAAATCTATAAATGAGGTATTTTAATTTTTAATCTTAATAAATAAAATTAGAGAACCTTTTTAATTTTCAACGTAGAAAAAAAGATAACATTTTTTGAAAATAAGAAACAGCGAGAAGTTATACTATGAAAATAACGCGAAATTCGACTAAATTGTTGCATATTGCATACACAGAATCATGTACATGTATGTCTGTTACGGCGCTGTTACTCTGATGGACCTTTTGTTGTCCTCTTCTCATGAAAAAAAAAACGGCTTGACCGATTTTGATGAATTTTTTTATGATTGTTGAGAAGAGTACTGAGGGTGACATAGGCTATTTAAATTTGTCATATTCCATCCCGATTCGAAATGGCAGCACCTCAAAGTTATGAAAATTTCATCAAAATCGGTCAAGCCGTTTTCTCGTGAAAAGAGGAGAACCAAAGGTCTATTTAGCGTGACAGACAGACAGACATACACACATACATACAGACAGACGGAAATTTTTCTAATGTGATTTTTGGAATCGTGGATGCATAAGGAGTAAGGATAACTAACTAAAAATTTCACGATTCTAAGCAACGTACAGACAAATCTACAATTTTATTTATATAGATAGGTACTTCATTCGAAACCATTTTCATCCGAGTAAAGTGTGTACAACCCTTTGAGGTTTTTAACCTTTGCGCTTCTTCTTTGATGACAATTTAATTCCCGTTTACATTTCTCTCTACTTCGTTCCTCTTTTATTCAGTCTTTTCTACATTTTCTGCACAAACTAATTCCATTATCCCGTATCGTAACGGAGAAAGTCATGGGTAAATAACGAAGAACAAAATGACAATGAAAAGGAATGGCATTTTGCTGCAGATTAAACAACAAGGTGACTATGGGAAGTTCAAAGCAAATGGTCCTGCGGTGACCCAACGCTCAGGTCTGTTTAATCTTGAAAGTAATACTCCTGAAAAGTATCTGAATACTCCGAGGACTTAGAAGTATCTGAAAGCGGTTCCCGGTCAAATCTGATTTTTCCAATGATTATTTAGTAGCGAATGTGGCCTTCCTATTCACTGAAACCAAGTCTTCATAAGGTAGATTTGGGCTGATCAACTCAATGAGCATAAGCATTGTCCATGAGCATTTCTCATGGACTGGACAAATTATTACTACTGGTAATGGTATAAGTAGAAATATATTGTCCAAATGGTATACTCATATAGGTAATGGTCTAATGGTAGGTATAGAAATACATAAATGCCGACCCCAAATGAAATCGGGAAAATGGCAAAGTGAAAGAAGAAGAATGGTACTTTATAGATGGAAATATACGCTATGTAGTATTTGTAGAATAGCTTACCTCTGTACTGCCAGCGCCAGCGTGAGCCAAATGGAAGCCGTATGGAACAGCGTAGGGATGACTTCATTCATAATGTTCCACGCATAGCACGCCGCCACCGGGGACAAAGGCTTGTAATGGTTACCAAACGTATACATGTAGAACAGCCAGGGTGCCGGGAATAACAGAGTGAACATATCACTGAGAGCCATCGCCATCAGAACGGCATTTGTCGGCGTTCTCATATGCCGTTTGGAAAGAACGACAACGATCAATGTGTTGGCGATGATTGTGATGAGGAGCAGGAATGGCATGACGTAGCCATACATAGGTTGTGCGTACCGGATCGGAAGCTCCGTCGAAATGTTCAGGTAGTCGAAACCTTGCATCATGTCGTCGGCGAGACCGGTCATGTTAGATGGAGAGATGGACGCGTTGAGAATCTCGGTGGTTGTCATCTCGGTGACTTCCATGTGCATGTTAACGACTAACGCCTTGTTGTTCATGGTGAAATCTAATGTTCACGAAACACAGTTACGGTCTAATGTTCACGACACAAAGTTACGATCGCGTTACGACGAACACTTACGACTGAATCTTCGCGAGCGCGTACGAAAGTTCGTTAACGAGGTTAGCAGGTTAGGCGATTATCTGATTTCCATGACGAATATTTGAGGACTCAAGTTTGATGCAATGAATACTCAATGGACCAGCAGGCAGGGGTTCCTGGTTTTGGTGAAGCCATGTTTTCCATTCCAAATTTATTGATGAGTGTCAGATTTATACCTGAAACAAGAAACAAACGTTTGAACGTGAAAATGATGCTTGTTTTCTTCAACTGCCAAAAGTTTTTCAACTAAAACTACGTATCAACAAAGTAATAACAATTTCTTACAATGTTCACTACTTCTTACTTTTTACTCATGCCTCTTACAAACGTACCTATACGAGGTTATGATAAATTCGATACATGGAAAATAGAATATTCAAATACACCTGTTTATTTTCAAGACAAGAGTATCTACTTATTTATTACTTTTTTATTTCATTTTTATTATTTTCAAAAGGGAAAACTTATCGCAAACTCGTTTCCAAACTTTATAACCAAGTTGTTTTCCCATCTAGACTTTTTTATACCGTTTCCATCTTCCACCACTCTTCTTTCTTCAGAGTTCCAAACTTTTCCACCGTACATCCTACATGAGACATCATCATGCATGTTAGAACTTTTTTTCGTTCCTATATTTTCGATCGAATTATTTTCTAAGTATCTTTACTCTGTAAAAAAATAAACGAGTCAACACAAACTTTTCCTTCGTCTTCGGAAAGTCAATACAGAAAACAAGATATCGTAATTGTCTTATAATTTACTTGTTCAGTTTAATTTATCATTATTGAAAATGTTCGAGATAAAGCACGAGTTTATCTTTAATTCATCTTATTATCTAGAAATTCTTCTCCCTCTTGAGTTTCCTTCTAAAACTTGGTCCTTCGGGGCCGGATGTTGCATTTTTCATCACAATGGCATGTTCCCTGACCTGAAATGTTCTCTCGGCTATCCGGTAGAAGAATAAATTTACAATAAGGAGAGATGGAAAATACTTGTGCGAACTTTTCATACGCTTTGAGCTTTACAAGTTGTATATTCTTCGAATGAATTTCACATTTCTTTTGAAGTTGCTACAAAAGAGCGAGCTATTGTGCTTTGTGTTTTTGTGATTTGAATTGTAGAACTCAAGGAACATGTATCATTCATATTGCATAATTATATCTTTTACCAGTGGCAGACTGCAAAATGTTCATGAACTAATGGTCTAAAAACCTAAATACGAGTACCTATGTAACTCAATCAAGGTGAAACCAGGATGTATCAATCCTTTTGAAGATAGATCTTTTTGGTTATTTCATATTGTGTGATGTACGTAAGAGTGTAATGTATCTGAGTAAATACTGATATTTTGTTAGTGAAGCTGTGTACCTGATGCACACATACTTTCCTGATATCGTTCACATTGCCACAAGCGGACAACGGACTCTCATCAACAACCCTATCCTATCCAATTCTATTCTTTCACCTGTCTTGCCCATCTCCATCCGCCACTAAACAAAATGAAAATCGCATTCACAGAAATGTTATTTGTTAAGTTGGATAAGCGAGATAAGCAGGAAAAGAAGAATACCATGGAATAAAAGATCGGAGGAAATGATTCCTCATGTATGAATGTATGACGACAAAAAAACTGGAACAAGAAGATAACGAAAATGTCGAGGAGGAGGAGGAGGAGGAGACAAGAAGCAAAAGACAAAGGAAGAAGAGATGAAAAGGACGAGCAAAGGAAAAAAAAAAAATCCATGAAAATGAAAGGAAATATGAATAAAAAGATTTGGAAAAGTTTCGAGAGGAACAGAAAGAAAATGCTTCGAAAAATGATACAAGACGAAACAGGCGAGAGAGAAGTAAGATGGATAAACATGGAAGGAGTATTGGGAGGATAGAAAGAAAGACGGAAAGGAAGAATTTAATATCGCAATAAGGAGAAACATGGAACATGTAAGAGAGAAAGCTGAGCTTTTTAGCGTCTTCGTTGACGCATTGTTGTCAATAAGCTATTTTTTTATATTTTTTCTATCGAAATATTAAATCCTCTTGCCGCACTAATAAGGTGTCGTGTATCAGTGTTGACACTATTGACAACATTTTCGTTTTCTATCCCAGTCTCCCATCATAAGCCTATTATTAGGCTGAGCTCTCTGAGAAGAATTCCCAAATGGATAAAGGCTACTGGAGAGGATCATTTTGGAAGGCTAAAATGATAGAATTCCCAGGCATTGGTCCGTGTGTCTGTCTGTCTGTCCTTCTGTCTATCTGTAAACAAAATATCTCGAGAACGGTAAGAGCTAGAGACTTGAAATGTATGTAGTTCGCAAATGTGACAAGGATGTAACACAAAACGTTTGGTTGAAATAGGTGCTGCGGTTGGCGGTATTTTGACCGCTTTTTGCCGGTTTTCGACCGTTTTTGGCGGTTTTCAGCTATACTGACTAAACGGTTAGAGATATTGTAAAAGTAAGGGTGGAAGAACACCATTCAATAGGATATGGAAAGTCGTGTGATGTTCACACCAGATTTTTTACTCTTAGATATTATTTAATGAAATTTCTGCAATATTAATTAGGTGCGAAATCGTTTCCACATCGACTGATTACAAACGGAACTCATAAAAATCATTCACAATCCACATTGAGTTATTTCAATAGTGCCATTTGTATCATGAAACTTTGCTGGAAAGGGTTTCGAGTCGTGTTTTATGTACACAATACTCTTAGATATATTATTTAATGAAATTTCTGCAATATTAATTAGGTGGGAAATCGTTTCCACATCGATTGATTACAAACGGAACTCATAAAAATCATTCACAATCCACATTGAGTTATTTCAATAGTGGCATTTGTATCATGAAACTTTGCTGGAAAGGGTTTCGAGTCGTGTTTTATGTACACAACACCCAACATTTCTGTATTGTCTGCTATCTGCGTCATGAAACTAGGTCAGAGGAATTTCAAAAATTTCAATACCTCTGACATTAATATCAGCAAAATTCACTTCAATATTAGCTCGTTGAAAACAAGCTCAATATTGTGTACAAGAGGTAAGATTATTCAGTAGCGAATGTGGCCTTCCTATTCACTGAAACCAAGTCTTCATTATGTACAGGGATAAGGTAGATTTGGGCTGATCAACTCAATGAGCATAAGCATTGTCCATGAGCAATGCTTATGACTGGACAAATTATTACTACTGGTAATGGTATAAGTAGAAATATGTTGTCCAAATGGTATACTCATATAGGTAATGGAATGGTAGGTATATACATAAATGCCGACCCCAAATGAAATCGGGAAAATGGCAAAGTGAAAGAAGAAGAATGGTACTTTATAGATCTAGGCGCACGGCAGTGCGCCAGGCCAAGTTCCGGCCTGAGCATAGAAATACACGCTATGTAGTATTTGTAGAATAGCTTACCTCTGTACTGCCAGCGCCAGCGTGAGCCAAATGGAAGCCGTATGGAACAGCGTAGGGATGACCTCATTCATAATGTTCCACGCATAGCACGCCGCCACCGGGGACAAAGGCTTGTAGTGGTTACCAAACGTATACATGTAGAACAGCCAGGGTGCCGGGAATAACAGAGTGAACATATCACTGAGAGCCATCGCCATCAGAACGGCATTTGTCGGCGTTCTCATATGCCGTTTGGAAAGAACGACAACGATCAATGTGTTGGCGATGATTGTGATGAGGAGCAGGAATGGCATGACGTAGCCATACATAGGTTGTGCGGTGTGTTAGCGATGATTGTGATGAGGAGCAGGAATGGCATGACGTAGCCATACATTGGCTGTGCGTACCGGATCGGAAGCTCCGTCGAAATGTTCAGGTAGTCGAAACCTTGCATCATGTCGTCGGCGAGACCGGTCATGTTAGATGGAGAGATGGACGCGTTGAGAATCTCGGTGGTTGTCATCTCGGTGACTTCCATGTGCATGTTAACGACTAACGCCTTGTTGTTCATGGTGAAATCTAATGTTCACGAAACACAGTTACGGTCTAATGTTCACGACACAAAGTTACGATCGCGTTACGACGAACACTTACGACTGAATCTCCGCGAGCGCGAACGAAAGTTTGTTAACGAGGTTAGGCGATTATCTGATTTCCATGACGAATATTTGAGGACTCAAGTTTGATGCAATGAATACTCAATGGACCAGCAGGCAGGGGTTCCTGGTTTTGGTGAAGCCATGTTTTCCATTCCAAATTTATTGATGAGTGTCAGATTTATACCTGAAACAAGAAACAAACGTTTGAACGTGAAAATGATGCTTGTTTTCTTCAACTGCCAAAAGTTTTTCAACTAAAACTACGTATCAACAAAGTAATAACAATTTCTTACAATGTTCACTACTTCTTACTTTTTACTCATGCCTCTTACAAACGTACCTATACGAGGTTATGATAAATTCGATACATGGAAAATAGAATATTCAAATACACCTGTTTATTTTCAAGACAAGAGTATCTACTTATTTATTACTTTTTTATTTCATTTTTATTATTTTCAAAAGGGAAAACTTATCGCAAACTCGTTTCCAAACTTTATAACCAAGTTGTTTTCCCATCTAGACTTTTTTATACCGTTTCCATCTTCCACCACTCTTCTTTCTTCAGAGTTCCAAACTTTTCCACCGTACATCCTACATGAGACATCATCATGCATGTTAGAACTTTTTTTCGTTCCTATATTTTCGATCGAATTATTTTCTAAGTATCTTTACTCTGTAAAAAAATAAACGAGTCAACACAAACTTTTCCTTCGTCTTCGGAAAGTCAATAAAGAAAACAAGAGATAGTAATTGTCTTATAATACTTGTTCAGTTTAATTTATCATTATTGAAAATGTTCGAGATAAAGCACGAGTTTATCTTTAATTCATCTTATTATCTAGAAATTCTCTACATCCTACATGAGACATCATCATGCATGTTGGAACTTTTTCTCGTTCCTATATATTTTCGATCGAATTATGTATCTTTACTCTGTAAAAAATAAACGAGTCAACACAAACTTTTCCTTCGTCTTCGGAAAGTCAATACAGAAAACAAGATATCGTAATTGTCTTATAATTTACTTGTTCAGTTTAATTTATCATTATTGAAAATGTTCGAGATAAAGCACGAGTTTATCTTTAATTCATCTTATTATCTAGAAATTCTTCTCCCTCTTGAGTTTCCTTCTAAAACTTGGTCCTTCGGGCCGGATGTTGCATTTTTCATCACAATGGCATGTTCCCTGACCTGAAATGTTCTCTCGGCTATCCGGTAGAAGAATAAATTTACAAGCCGGATGTTGCATTTTTCATCACAATGGCATGTTCCCTGACCTGAAATGTTCTCTCGGCTATCCGGTAGAAGAATAAATTTACAATAAGGAGAGATGGAAAATACTTGTGCGAACTTTTCATACGCTTTGAGCTTTACAAGTTGTATATTCTTCGAATGAATTTCACATTTCTTTTGAAGTTGCTACAAAAGAGCGAGCTATTGTGCTTTGTGTTTTTGTGATTTGAATTGTAGAACTCAAGGAACATGTATCATTCATATTGCATAATTATATCTTTTACCAGTGGCAGACTGCAAAATGTTCATGAACTAATGGTCTAAAAACCTAAATACGAGTACCTATGTAACTCAATCAAGGTGAAACCAGGATGTATCAATCCTTTTGAAGATAGATCTTTTTGGTTATTTCATATTGTGTGATGTACGTAAGAGTGTAATGTATCTGAGTAAATACTGATATTTTGTTAGTGAAGCTGTGTACCTGATGCACACATACTTTCCTGATATCGTTCACATTGCCACAAGCGGACAACGGACTCTCATCAACAACCCTATCCTATCCAATTCTATTCTTTCACCTGTCTTGCCCATCTCCATCCGCCACTAAACAAAATGAAAATCGCATTCACAGAAATGTTATTTGTTAAGTTGGATAAGCGAGATAAGCAGGAAAAGAAGAATACCATGGAATAAAAGATCGGAGGAAATGATTCCTCATGTATGAATGTATGACGACAAAAAAACTGGAACAAGAAGATAACGAAAATGTCGAGGAGGAGGAGGAGGAGGAGACAAGAAGCAAAAGACAAAGGAAGAAGAGATGAAAAGGACGAGCAAAGGAAAAAAAAAAAATCCATGAAAATGAAAGGAAATATGAATAAAAAGATTTGGAAAAGTTTCGAGAGGAACAGAAAGAAAATGCTTCGAAAAATGATACAAGACGAAACAGGCGAGAGAGAAGTAAGATGGATAAACATGGAAGGAGTATTGGGAGGATAGAAAGAAAGACGGAAAGGAAGAATTTAATATCGCAATAAGGAGAAACATGGAACATGTAAGAGAGAAAGCTGAGCTTTTTAGCGTCTTCGTTGACGCATTGTTGTCAATAAGCTATTTTTTTATATTTTTTCTATCGAAATATTAAATCCTCTTGCCGCACTAATAAGGTGTCGTGTATCAGTGTTGACACTATTGACAACATTTTCGTTTTCTATCCCAGTCTCCCATCATAAGCCTATTATTAGGCTGAGCTCTCTGAGAAGAATTCCCAAATGGATAAAGGCTACTGGAGAGGATCATTTTGGAAGGCTAAAATGATAGAATTCCCAGGCATTGGTCCGTGTGTCTGTCTGTCTGTCCTTCTGTCTATCTGTAAACAAAATATCTCGAGAACGGTAAGAGCTAGAGACTTGAAATGTATGTAGTTCGCAAATGTGACAAGGATGTAACACAAAACGTTTGGTTGAAATAGGTGCTGCGGTTAGCGGTATTTTGACCGCTTTTTGCCGGTTTTCGACCGTTTTTGGCGGTTTTCAGCTATACTGACTAAACGGTTAGAGATATTGTAAAAGTAAGGGTGGAAGAACACCATTCAATAGGATATGGAAAGTCGTGTGATGTTCACACCAGATTTTTTTACTCTTAGATATATTATTTAATGAAATTTCTGCAATATTAATTAGGTGGGAAATCGTTTCCACATCGATTGATTACAAACGGAACTCATAAAAATCATTCACAATCCACATTGAGTTATTTCAATAGTGGCATTTGTATCATGAAACTTTGCTGGAAAGGGTTTCGAGTCGTGTTTTATGTACACAACACCCAACATTTCTGTATTGTCTGATGCTATCTGCGTCATGAAACTAGGTCAGAGGAATTTCAATTTCAATACCTCTGACATTAATATCAGCAAAATTCACTTCAATATTAGCTCGTTGAAAACAAGCTCAATATTGTGTACAAGAGGTATCACAATGGATACAAAATATATCCCAAGTAAAGCTTCAGGAATCTGGAGCGAGATTTTTCTAAAACCTGATGGATTTATTTCTGTAAGTTGAGCGCTAGGGGTAGGGCACTTAACATAATTGATGTCTATGTTAAGCACGTGGAGCAGCCAAGAAATAATCGTCAGAATGTTTCTACTTCATGCCAACAAGGTGGAAACCTGCAGGCGTGGCGCAGGGGGTGAGCTAATTAAAAATTTGTTGCTTTTTCTAATGATGGCATTATTTATTGATATGCAAAAATACAGGAGAAACTTTTTCCACCGAGCTTCAGCTTGCGATAGCGAGATTACTTTAATGAAAATGTAAATTAAGGCGTTTTCCTACAAGCATTACAACATTTTTCATTCAAAACTTGAATAATTAAAGCTTTTTAAACTTTGCCACAAGTTTCTCTATAAAGCATAAGCAGAACTTGTTCGACTGAGGGGGAGGGTGTTTGTGAGATGGATGGCAGGAAAGTAGGGGTTTTATTGTGAAAAACAGAACAACTTACATATATAGCTACCTACATATTATCCTTGCCAAAGTTTTTCCTACCAGCCTTTTTCTCTGATTTGATTAAAAAGGAACTTTGTTTGGAGTTCTCCTTATATATCGAAAACATGAAACTAATGTGTCGGCAAATGACGAGTTTTTCGTCAGAACAATTTTATTGTTTTCATTTGTCGAACGCTTAAGTGTCTTCTCTGAAACAAACTCTCGAGTGTTACTCTTGGGTTGGTCTTAACACTCTTAACTCAAGTATAGAGAAAAGTTTGTGTTCCACACCTCAATAATTTGATTAGGTAAAACTTTTCTACAAGTTTGATTCCAAGAGGAAAAACATATGTAGGTCATATTTGTATGATATTGTTTGGGTGGTAAGAAGTGGGATTCGGGATTCACAATAGTAGAATTTGATACACGTACTGACACCAGAATAACAGTGATGTTTGTACTTTTTTCCAACATACCTACCTATTTGATCTGTTGAGCACTCCTACACTTATGTCTGGTCACGCGTAGAAGCATCTTTATTCTAGATCTAGAACTTACTCTTGTTTTGCCGAGTCCTGTGTGAACATTGAAAAGTTTAGAACAATGTGGGGGGCATCCCTCATAGCTCTCCCACTAACAATGACGGGTCGATAAGGACCTACAACTCCACAATTCAAAATACTATACCTATAGGTAGGTACTCTAAAGAGGAATTAGTAGACAATAATACACCATAAAACATACTCAGTACACACCCAAGTCTAATGATGTTCCTTACACACATACTCTCACACACAAGGTAATATTCTCCGCGAAATCATCATGAGAGCACACAAGCGAGACTGTAATGATGCCTGCATTCAAAAAGATTCCATCATAATTGATAGAAAAGATGGAAAGAGGGAATTAGCTGAGGTCAGCTTTGAGGTGACTTGTTAGATAATTGTGCAGGCTTTCGGAAAATTTTGTTTAGATACCTACATAATATTATGTACATTAGGCACATCTGATAAGTTCCCGTGAAATCCCTGAATTATCTTCTGATATTATGATAATTATTAACAAAAGCAAATATACTTCTTCCATGGTTCTATCTTCTGAAACTCTCTTTTTCTGTTGACCAGAACCAACCAAACTAAAGCACCGAAATTTACACGAGCACAAAAATATTCCATTAGGTTAAATTTGCATACAAGTGATCTCTTGGATAAGATCACTCATCCTCCTTCTGATAGAACGTTGGAATTTGGTCTTCTAATTGGCCATGTCATGGATCTCTTGGATAAGTTCACTCATCCTCCTTCTGATAGAACGTTGGAATTTGGTCTTCTAATTGGCCATGTCATGGATTTATAAGGAAAGAAAAATAATAATGAAAGCATAAGAAATCTGGAACTTTTTGATACGGATGTCCCAACCTCTGTGACACGAGCACTATCTGTGAAAACCTCAGTGACCCGTTTTCGATGTGTGCATTTATTGAGGTTCGGAATATATTCATTTGGAATAATTTCACATGACACGGGGGGGGGGGCGAGGGTACTCTGCATCCGAACTGATGCTATCTGCGTCATGAAACTAGGTCAGAGGAATTTCAATTTCAATACCTCTGACATTAATATCAGCAAAATTCACTTCAATATTAGCTCGTTGAAAACAAGCTCAATATTGTGTACAAGAGGTATCACAATGGATACAAAATATATCCCAAGTAAAGCTTCAGGAATCTGGAGCGAGATTTTTCTAAAACCTGATGGATTTATTTCTGTAAGTTGAGCGCTAGGGGTAGGGCACTTAACATAATTGATGTCTATGTTAAGCACGTGGAGCAGCCAAGAAATAATCGTCAGAATGTTTCTACTTCATGCCAACAAGGTGGAAACCTGCAGGCGTGGCGCAGGGGGTGAGCTAATTAAAAATTTGTTGCTTTTTCTAATGATGGCATTATTTATTGATATGCAAAAATACAGGAGAAACTTTTTCCACCGAGCTTCAGCTTGCGATAGCGAGATTACTTTAATGAAAATGTAAATTAAGGCGTTTTCCTACAAGCATTACAACATTTTTCATTCAAAACTTGAATAATTAAAGCTTTTTAAACTTTGCCACAAGTTTCTCTATAAAGCATAAGCAGAACTTGTTCGACTGAGGGGGAGGGTGTTTGTGAGATGGATGGCAGGAAAGTAGGGGTTTTATTGTGAAAAACAGAACAACTTACATATATAGCTACCTACATATTATCCTTGCCAAAGTTTTTCCTACCAGCCTTTTTCTCTGATTTGATTAAAAAGGAACTTTGTTTTGAGTTCTCCTTATATCTCGAAAACATGGAACTAATGTGTCGGCAAATGACGAGTTTTTCGTCAGAACAATTTTATTGTTTTCATTTGTCGAACGCTTAGTGTCTTCTTCTGAAACAAACTCTCGAGTGTTACTCTTGGGTTGGTCTTAACTCAAGTTCTCAAGTATAGAGAAAAGTTCGTGTTCCACACCTCAATAATTTGATTAGGTAAAACTTTTCTACAAGTTTGATTCCAAGAGGAAAAACATATGTAGGCCATATTGTATGATATTGTTTGAGTGGTAAGAAGTGGGATTCACAATAGTAGTATTTAATACACTTTCTGACACCAGGATAAAAGTGATGGTTGTACTTCCTTCCAACATACCTACCTATCTGATCTGTTGAGCACTCCTACATTTATGTCTGGTCACGCGTAGAAGCATCTTTATTCTAGATCTAGAACTTACTCTTATTTTGCCGAGTCCTGTATTGAACATTGAAAAGTTTAGAACAATGTGGGGGGGCATCCTTCATAGCTCTCCCACTAACGATGTCGGGTCGATAAGGACCTACAACTCCACACAATTCAAAATACTATACCTATAGGTAGGTATTCTAAAGAGGAATCAGTAGACAATAATACACCATAAAACATACCCAGTACACACCCAAGTCTCATGATGTTCCTTACACACATACTCTCACACACAAGGTAATATTCTCCGCGAAATCATCATGAGAGCACACAAGCGAGACTGTAATGATGCCTGCATTCAAAAAGATTCCATCATAATTGATAGAAAAGATGGAAAGAGGGAATTAGCTGAGATGTAATGAAGAATGGCGTCGAGAAGAAGGGAGATACCAGGATGAGATAATGAAGAGAAAATGAAGGAAGAGAAAGAGGAGAAGAAGGAGAAAGAAGAGAACGGGGGGAGGTTTGCTAATTTTGATTAAAAATGTTTATCAAAGACTCCGAGAGTACTCCTTTATCATGAGAAAATGACAAGCACGTTTCACACCGAAGTAATTCAGGAGGAAAAAGGCGCGACATTCGTGTGTGAGGATAAAATGGCAGATGAAATTCGGAGCAAATTTGTCGATCCTGAAGGTGCGTCTTTATTACAATTGACCGAATCTACATTAAGGTGTGTCCAAACATAGTCGACCGGCCGTCGAGCGATGTGAATCTATGTTGTCGAGGCAGTGTGGTCCGTTCAGTCGACATCGATCGACGCCCGGTCGACCATATGTGGACACACTATTCCAGTCCACCGAGGTCGATCGACATTGCCTAGAATCCAGGGAAGAAACCAATCTCAAGCAAGCATGAATTGCAAGATATTTCCAGAGACCGTGAAAAGTAGGGAGGAGATCAACCTTCAAATTTGTTGCTCAAATCAGGCGTCTCATCATCAATGTTGACCCCAAATAAGGTTGAGAAAAGGTGCAGTAAAAGAAGAATGTTGATCCACAGCAAAAATGTTACACATTAACAAAATGTTGCTAAAATGATGACGGACAGAGCTGAACGGGTGTCTTAGATGCCACTCAAGATTCAATCCACTTACCACTACACTGCCTAGTTAACCTGGTAAGTCCTAGTACAAGTGGTGTAAGGAAAAGCAACTTTATACACGGAAAATGGAAATGGTAACTACATTAATACACAGTTAGCTGTTACGCAAAACTGAATACCATAAACTTGAAAAAGATGGGAGTGAAAAAAAGATGAGCAAGGATGGTGGGATGGAGGGTTTTTGGGACACAAAAAACTTCTTATCTTGTCTTTCAAGTCTTCGAAGTTATTTATCTCCTCTCTCTCTCTCTCTCTCTCTCTCTCTCGTCTAAATTAAATATTCCAAATTTCCATTTTTGTTCATGTTTGTTGCTATCTTCTACAACTTCCATAGCTCACTCAATATAGGCTGAACCCTAGGTGATTTTTTTTCGACACCGGGGTGTGAAACAGGTTAAGCAACAATTTCATGCTAATCAAATTTGTGTAAACGTAAAAGGAAGACAATTTGGAAACGCATGAAATGTTGTTCAAACACGAGAAAAAAAGTAAAAACAACCACCTATACCTAAATAGTGTAAATCTAAATAGTAAATAGGTACGTTTTGGAGTAGCGTTAGGTAAATACTTAGGTTCGGAATATATTCATTTGGAATAATTTCACATGACACAGGAGGGGGGTCCAGTGTACTCTGCATCCGAACTGGGTTTGGGTTTAGGTATCTCGGTTGTTTCGAAATTTGAAATCATGAAGTGTAAAAAGGACAATATCATCAGTAACTGAGGTTACTGAAAATGAACTTGATCAAAAAGGGCGAAAAACATTGCATACTATGTCCAATAGTCCAGTTTTGGAAACCATCATTCAGGACGAAGTAAAGAAGTATAGGTAATCTATGGAAAATGTACTCTCCCTATAAACAATTCAACACTATGTGGTTAGACAAAACACTCTATTTGGGCACAACTGGAAACACAAATGAAAATTCCATGATGGATATAACCTCATGAAACGCTTCTGTCCTTGCTATTTTGGTAACTGTTCGAGTTATTTGTCAATTTAATGTTGTAGCTCATGGAATAACACACAAAATTACCACGGTTAAGCGAGAAGTCAGTTTGGAATAAGTAAACAGGGCCAAAAGTACAGACCAAAACATTAACCACTTCAAAGCGGGTTGACAAAAACGATTGTATGTCCAACAGAACTATCCAAAACTAGGAGTGGAATTACATAATTTCTTCACTATGATGTCCAAAAAAGGCTTTTGAGTTTTGGACCACTTCCAGTACTTCCTCTTCCACTGTTTCCTCTGATTCAAGTATTACTTTGATGGATCTGTACTGTAGTATCAACACTGGAGTTGGATCTCCAGTGTTGCAGATAGCATTGTCGCCAAGCCTCTTAATCTTAAGCTCTTCTCATCCACAACGGTCCCACTGATTTGATGATAGGATCCGCCCATCTAGTTGGTGGTTTTCCTTTACCCCTCTTCTTAACTCTTGGACGCCATTAGTCTGTTAGTCTTTTGGACCATCTGTTGTCACTGCTTCTGGCAAGGTCTCCCACCCATCTTCTCTTGCTCTCTTATATGTTCTCAACTATTCAAGTAGGTATGTCGTCTAAATTAAATATTCCAAATTTCCATTTTTGTTCATGTTTGTTGCTATCTTCTACAACTTCCATAGAGCTCACTCAATAGGCTGAACCCTAGGTGATTTTTTTTCGACACCGTGGTGTGAAACAGGTTAAGCAACAATTTCATGCTAATCAAATTTGTGTAAACGTAAAAGGAAGACAATTTGGAAACGCATGAAATGTTGTTCAAACACGAGAAAAAAGTAAAAACAACCACCTATACCTAAATAGTGTAAATCTAAATAGTAAATAGGTACGTTTTGGAGTAGCGTTAGGTAAATACTTAGCTCGCTTATTTACACTGGCACACTCCGTGTCAAAAGTCAAGATGCACTTGATGAAGAAAGAGGACAAGAAGCAAAATGTGTCCAAGACAACATAAAAAAGATTTTAAAAACACCTACCACGATGGGAAAAGAAATTTTAAAGTGTATTCCATAGACTGTGTAACCTACACTTTCAGGACGAAAGCACTGATGATAAGCACCCTTCACTCCATTCACTAATTTGACGGATTAAGTGGACCACAGAAGAGCACCTGATTCTGTTAAGAGTGAGGAAGCAGACCCATGGGGGATTGCTGCTTACACCCAATTTCCAAGGAAAGGTTCTCAGTTCTCAGAAATGAGAGAATTTAGGTATCACTTTATTGTTTATTGTCTGTCTATAACTAGAAAATAAAAATCTGGTGTGAACATCACACGACTTTCCTTATCCTATTGAATGGTACTTATTTGGGTGTTCTGTTGTAACATTTACAATATCTCTAACCGTTTAGTCGGTATAGCTGAAAACCGCCAAAAAGCGGTCGAACCCCGCCAAAAAGCGGTCAAAATACCGCCAACCGCAGCACCTATTTTGATATATAGGTCGACCAGGTTGGGATAAGTCCTTCTATGGGGACAGACCGACTGACAGACAGACGACACCGAAGCGAATACAATAGCCCGTCCCTTATACCTTTTAATTTTATTTTTATACCTAGATATATTCGAAACCATTTTCATCCGAGTAAAGTTTGTACAACCCTTTGAGGTTTTTAACCTTTGCGCTTCTTCTTTGATGACAATTTAATTCCCGTTTACATTTCTCTCTACTTCGTTCCTCCTTTATTCAGTCTTTTCTACATTTTCTGCACAAACTAAGAAAAATTTTAAAAACACCTACCACAATGGGAAAAGAAATTTTAAAGTGTACCTATTCCATAGGCTGTGTAGCCTACACTTTCAGGACGAAAGCACTGATGAGCACCCTTCACTCCATTCACTAATTGGACGGATTTAGTGGACCACAGAAGAGCACCTGATTCTGTTAAGAGTATATCTTGAATCTTCATGTGAGGAAGCAGACCCATGGGGGATTGCTGCTTACACCCAAAATTTCCAAGGAAAGGTTCTCAGTTCTCAGAAATGAGAGAATTCAGGTATCACTTTATTGTTTATTGTCTGTCTAACTAGTCCTTCTATGGGGACAGACCGACTGACAGACAGACGACACCGAAGCGAATACAATAGCCCGTCCCTTATACCTTTTTATTACTGTCGTAATAATAAAGGAAGGACGGGCTAAAAAGGCTCTAAGCAGGACGGGCAGGGTTAAAAGTGAAAAGGGCACCAAGGGAGAGGAGAAAAGGGCTGTAAGTTAAACTCCAGGTTCATTTATATTTTTACCTTGATTTTTTCCTTACTTTTTCCAACGGGTTTTTTTTCGTATCGCATTTATTTTGTATCTCAAAGAAGTTCACTGGAGTAAATATTATGTAAGCATACTGGGTAGTGTAAAATACTTGTGAAAGATACCTTTATAAGGATACAGCAAAGGTAATAATTTTGTAAAAGGACGCTTTATCAATCACTGGTACCTCTTGATAAAGCGATGGATCCAATTATGATTCACCCAACCGATGGAATTTTGGAGGATGAAAATGTTGAAACTCCAGAGTCAACAGGTCACAGAATGTCCCATTAGTCCTACCACTTCCAAAGAACAGCTCATTCCTGATATTTGAACCGAAAAGAAAGGTTTGTTTGAACAAAGAGGTATTTCAGTACTTTCTCAGTAATTATTTTATGTGCCTGCTGAGGTTTGAACGGGAGTCCTTTCGATTATGAAACCAAATTCCCAAGTCTTAGTAACTGCACAACTGCACTAGATTGGAACAGACCAAGACTGGGCCGTTTATGACATCAGACTGGTGCTGTTTTTGGGAACAGACTGTTGCTGATACTGAAACCATCAGAATTTCAGCCACGAACCTTACCGTTCGTCCGCGTCGCATTTTCAGCGTTACGGTTACGCCGCGGCATTTTTTGCCAAAACCACACGGAATTCCAAATTAGCATCTCCCTAATGGAAAGCTCAGCATAGTGCTATCACCTTGTACAGAGATTCTCCATTATTACATTAAAACGAGAAATGACGGGAGGGAGGGGGAAAACAGCACCAAACCACAATCCTGGTGTAGGTGTGGGGGAATTTTTGACATATTTTCATTAGATTTTTTTTTCCCTCCTAATAAGATTTTCTTTCTCCCTGATTGTGCGAATATCCCCGCGGCGTCAAAGCTTCTTTCCCCGCGTTCAACTTTTCCCTAATGTATTCATTTAGAAGCGTATCGTAACTTTCCAGGCGAAGGCTGACTGACGGCCGAGAGGATTTTTGATAAATTATCACCGGCGGAAATGAAAAAGCTAATCAATTTTTTTTTGTTAAGAGGTTTGACAGAGGGAACTTTAACTGCTATGGTCTTATCGTCCCGAAATCGAAGAGAGAAGGAAGACAGGATAGGAGAATGCCAGCCGTTCCGAGAACGAACATTATCCCATCAGGATAAAGTCCGCCCCGGGCGGGAATCGAACCCGCGGCCTAGCGCTTACAAGGCAGACGCTCTACCAACTAAGCTAACTAGGCTGGCAAAACCTAATCAAAATTCTCCAAGGAACAGGTCGGGCACAACCAGTCAGCTAATCAAAATTCTCCAAGGAACAGGTATCTCCTATTCTATGGAACACGGCAAATTCATCACAATTCCCTACGGGCACAACAAGTCAACCACAACCACAGCATAACACCAAATGGGAACAATGGAAAAGCCATTGGGGTCACAGGGTTGGCGGATTGACCAAGAGGTTTAAAATATACAATCACGTAATTCAACGTGATTTAAGACCCATCTCCTTGGTCCATCCACCTTCCAGAATCCTACACTCTCAACAAGACTCAAAGTTCTACAATTACACAGCTCTGCAAGTATTAGGGCTCTGTAATCTACAAGCTCTGCAGCAGTACATATTAGGGCTCTGTAATCTACAAGCTCTGCAGTACATAGTAGGGCTCTGCAATCTACAAGCTCTGCAGTACATATTAGGGCTCTGCAATCTACAAGCTCTGCAGCAGTACATATTAGGGCTCTGTAATCTACAAGCTCTGCAATACATATTAGGGCTCTGTAATCTACAAGCTCTGCAGCAGTACATATTAGGGCTCTGTAATCTACAAGCTCTGCAGTACATAGTAGGGCTCTGCAATCTACAAGCTCTGCAGTACATATTAGGGCTCTGTAATCTACAAGCTCTGCAGTACATAGTAGGGCTCTGCAATCTACAAGCTCTGCAGTACATATTAGGGCTCTGCAATCTACAAGCTCTGCAGTACATATTAGGGCTCTGCAATTTACAAAGCTCTGCAGTATTATAGCTCTGCAATATTTCAGCTCTGCGATCCACAAAGCTCTTAGCTCTGCAAAGTACTTCCCAGACAAATAGATTATCCAGTTTAATATCTAAATCTCGACCAGCGGCGCGCGGAGGATAACATACAAAACTCTGATAAAGCTAAAAATGCGCTTTAATGTGTCCTGAAACTACTTGCGGGGATGTAGCGTTTTGCTGATAAAGGAGTTAGTTATTTTTCAGCAATGAACGGCACAAAGGAGGGGAGGAGGGCATGTTTTGGGGTCAAAGCGGTATTTAGAAAAACAATGTAGCGGATTGGGGCAACATTTTTAGGAGAGGGCGGGCAACATTTTCAAGGGGCAAAAGCGTTTGAACCCGAAGCATGGTGTAAAATGTTGTGTTTTATTATTTAAGTACCTACCTATGTGGGTATTTTATTTAAAGGGAGTTGGGTGCGTTGACCAAATTGTGGTCGGTTTAGTCCGGCAAGTTTTGGGTAGGGTAGGATTTCGCGAGTAGGCCTTTTATAGTGGTTCCTAATATCTCACATCAGCATTAACACATCTCAAAAAACTCGTCTTCTTAGCCCATTTCGTCTCAAAAAACTAGTCTTCTTAGCCTGAGGGAAAAGCTTTATATTCTAGCCACTACCGATTTTATTTTTACCCTTTGAATTATACCATTTCCTTCGCGTCTATTGCCTCTAACGTAGGTACCTACTATACATATTATAACTTTACAACTACATATCACGGTCAGTAAATAAATCATTTTCTCCGCCTGAAACCTCCATTGCTTCGTGCTTCCATACCGTACTCTATAAGCAACTAATAACCATACCAGACCATAAATAAAACCAATTCATTGACATCCACAACAACTTGAACTTTCTGGTTTCAGGCATTCCAATTCGGTATTGATTGGTTATCAGAAAGCGTTTGACTGTGTGAGAGGAAGTTTACCACGTGAATGATGATAGTAACAGTAGTAGGAGTCAATAGATAGTAACAATACTACAATAGTAGGTACCTATCTATCTATACCCACCAAGAGATAGATATGTAGGTGATATAGCAATAGTAATTGTACAATAAACATTGACTTGGATAGTACCTACGTACTATTCAATTCAATGCTACGTACGTAGGTATTAAAACACCTGCGTGGTACCTAACTTGTAGGCACATCATGTGAATCAAATAAGTAGCTCCCTACTTTGTAAGGTAGGTAAGGTGCCTACAGCTAAACCTTATTCAGATGTGTTCACATACATATTATGTAAAGCAGGCACAGTACTGAATAGAACAGCTGCGGCAGGACGCAGTTTTATGAAAGCAGAGTGTCTACAGCCCGCGGCATTGTGAACTTAACGCGGCCAATTTAATTGAGATTGCGATAAAATTTATTCGGATGTAGGTATTGGGTATCACAATCAATTTGATTGAGATTGTGTTTATAAACTTTATTCGGATATATTGGGTATCACAATCAACTTATTTCATTTCCACTTTGGTCAATGCGCTTATTACATACAGGGTAGTTCACACATGGGCTTTTAAGAAGGTAGGTATACGGGCTGAGGTTGTGAGACGGTCTTCCAGTAACTTGTTCGGATAGGGCTTATTTTTGAAAATTGGAAGATATTAGAATTAATTTTAACTGTGTTAAGCATCAGTCCTCCAAAATTTTGGGAGGCTGACCCAGTAAAGGAGAACAAGCAGGGTCCGTCCCTCCGGGAATTTTTCGATCTTGGGTAAAGAAAATCAGTATTTATGTACCTACCTAATTTGTTTAATATTCAGTTTATTATTATTCTTGATTTGATTTTTTGATTTTACTTTCATGCAAACAATTGGCTATCAGTTAATCTTTTGCGATCGTCTTACAAGAAGTTCTTGTTATCATAGTGTGCACGCAGGTGATTTGTTACTGAGTTCAGTACCTATCAATTCATATTTTGTATCAGTTCATTTGTTGTACTGCCTAGTAAACTACCAGAGGCGTCTCTTGAATAGAATCTAGGGGAAGCACCGCTCACATTCCTTTCGTCGCTTACTTTGCCCTCCTCCACTACTTACCAACCGAAAACAGTAGGTAAGTGATTTATGGCGGCGACCTCAAACAGAGTTTAAACTCAATGAGTTTAAATCTTTTACACCTTTTTACCAAAACTGACCCTCCACTCTGTCAGTGTGGCGACCTTCTCACCGTCCGCCACTTACCGTCCGCCACTCACCGTCCGCCGCTTATTGTCTTGCCGCCTACACGACCAAGCCCCATATCTCCGTTTTCACAGGGAGTTCAACCAAATCCTACTTAAATTGTCTAGAGAGCCCCCGAGAGAGCCCAAAACTCCTTGCCTCAGACGATCACCTATCCAGATTTCAACCAAGCTTAACTTTGTCGATCCTTTGGGAAACATGTAGTGTATTTTCCCTGAGCTAGCTCTCGCTCATGATTTTTGGACTTTTGTAATCCGAATAATAGGTACCTAGGTATTACAAAGAGGAAGCTTTGTAATACCTAGGTACATAACTACATATAGGTCTTGGTCTGAAGATGATAGAATAGAATAGAATATACCCTGTTTATACTGCCAGAATGAGACTGAAAAGTCCCTTTACTCCCGCAGTCTAAACAAGGTTTTATGTATTTGGAACAAAATAGGTGTAATTTTTATAAATTAAAACCTTGCTTAAATTAAAAAAAAAAAGATGTTGTCCTGAGTGACATCGAAAGCTCACCAATTTAAAACATCTTAATCGAAATTGTCTTGATAAGAATAATTTATTTTATTTTTATCTGATTTTAATTTTTAAATATTTCTTCTTACGATTATTAAAAACAATTTTATTACATAGGTATACTAACTGGGCAAGTGATGGGTATTTGTATTGAACGCCCTTTTGGATAACAGAAAGACATGTTCAGGGAAATTAAAAATCGATCAAGACCTATTCAAAAGGTAGGTAGGTAGGTAAATAGGTAGGTAGGTAAACATACCTAAGTAACTACCTACCTATTGTGCAGTGCGATAATGGCGATCGCAATCAAGAGAGAGGTTGAAAGTTCAACCCGGCCAATGCAACGCTTAGCTGATAAAATACGGAAGTTATACCTAATAGGTACAATCTATGTATATTCTATAACCACCTATGTGGTAACTTATGTATGTGTGTAGGTACCTTGTGTACCTAGGTCATTATGTTAAGAGATTTCCCATTCACAGAGAGAGGGAGAGAAAGGGAGAAAGAAAGAGAGAGAGAAAGAGGGACAGAGAAAGATATTGATGGATAATACGGAGATATAATTATAGATGGGAGCTTTTCAAGAGCTTTTTCAAAAAATCTACGGAACAGGAAAGGTATCTGGGATCAATATCAATCATCCTGAGGGATAAGTTGAGATATCACCGTCCCGAATTACCGTCCCGAATTTTGATTGAGTTTTTATATATTTATAGATTTTTTTTTTCCAAGAATTAGGATTTTCGACCATCGCAGAAAAGAGCCCTGCAGGTAAATTAGACGGAAATAGACTTGCTAGTTTTCAAATTACCGAATTCTTACAGAGCTCGATTTTCAGAGTTTAATACCGTCCCACGTGAGCAGGAACCCCAATAGAAACTGAAAACTGAATGGAGCAGTGGTCAAATTTTCCAGTGGTCAGTTCCATTAAAGGACAGTACACCTCTACAAAACCTCTGGTTCTAAGGTAGATAACAATCTATTATGCTGTGTAAACACATCGTCGACAGCCGTCGATCGACTCAACAACTGAAACCGTCTACACTGCCTCGACAACATAGATTCACCTCGTCGATCGATCGAATCTATCGATGGCCGTCGACTATTTGTGAACACAGCTTTAAACTTATAAGTAAATGGTACACCATTTACCGAATCTATACTTCTAATACTTTTGCCCTTATCCAGGTGACAGATTCTCAAATCCCTACAGATACAGAAGGGAACATAACAAGATAGACTCTGGATAATCTCATCTAGATTGAGACGAGCTTTTTATCTATTCCATCCCTTTTGCTGTCATAAATTTAGTAAATTTTATTAAATCTCACAGACATTTCAAAACAGAAACTTTTCAACTAACCCTTGGACGCATTTGAAGTTAACGTAGTACATAATCGTACAATACATATATTTCACACGTGGAGGAGTCAGCCAGCCTAGTTGTCTTGGTAGCGCGTCTGCTTTGTAAGCGGTAGGTCGCGGGTTCGATTCCCGCCCGGGAAGGATTTTATTCTGAAGGGATAATGTTCGTTCCCCGAACTGCTGGCTTTCTCCTATCCTGTTTTCCTTCTCCGTTCGATTTCGGGACCATAAGGCCTTAGCAGTTACGGCTCCCTCTGTCAAACCTCTAAAATAATAATAATAATAATAATCTCGTCTTCCCCCTTTGTCTTCTCCTGACTTCATAATGTGAGTTTCATTCCCGGGGGAAGTACTGGGGTGAGGTGGAAAAGTTCCTAGGGATCGCCGGGACCCCGCGCCAAGACGGGAAATCTGGAGCCAGATGGATAGAAGTTGAAGTATGATGGAAAGAAGCTGAAGTATGACGGAAAGAAGTTGAACCATGATGGAAAGAAGTTGAAGTATGATGGAAAGAAGTTGAAGTATGATGGAAAGAAGTTGAAGTATGATGGAAAGAAGTTGAAGTATGACGGAAAGAAGTTGAAGTATGATGGAAAGAAGTTGAAGTACCTATGAGGGGAAGAAGCTAAAGTATGACGGAAAGAAGTTGAAGAAGAGGGAGAGCATTGAGTGCCCAGCACCCATTTTGAACGTGGAGTGCCAAATCCTCCAAGTTCATTTGGAACTTTGAACTAAGTACTTTTCATTCAAAATATCCAGATGTTCCCGATGTCTTTGAAGTGCACTAATCTGTCGCTTGTCAAAGTTCAGTAATCGTCAGATTGTAGAGGAAATTTGACGCAGTAAATCCATGATGAAGACTGTTGATCATTGTGTAAAGCTATAAAAGCAGGGAAATCTCCACGTAGTAAAGTTTCTAAAATCACTCTTTTCGGTTGCATCATGCGTTAAAATTCAAAATCATTTGACTTTCAAGATAACATCTGAGCATTCCACCAGCATTGAGCATTGTTCATTTCTGTAATATCCTGTAAAACTTTTCTCATCGGTTCATCCTAAACTTTAATATTGCCCCCTCTTCAGGAAAGTTATATTTCGGGACAAATTTTGACAAGAACTTGAACGAAATAAAGAAGTTAGATTTTTCAGGTTTCCTTTCAATTGAAAGAAAGAAACTCCATTTATAACAATTGTTTACAAAGAAATCAGAGAAAACAAATTGATTTCTTTATTTCCCTTTACGAGCAGGGTGCTTAATTTGACCTTTATTTTTCAAAATCCAAACAATTAAATTTGCTTGGTAGAACTTTGAAAATGACTTCTTTAATTTGAGTTGCAAAACTTGGCGGTTCGAAGTTTTCGATTTTTAACTACTGTTGGTCGGAGTTAAAAAGAAAAGCATGTGCTCTAAGTTGATCGCTTTTTCAAATGACACAAACAGACAAGACTGAAAGTATCAAGCACTTTCCTTCCTCAAACTCAAAACTGTGAGTGAGGATTGAGGCTCTACTACGTTATAATTAGGTGAGGGTAAGTAGATTAAAATGTCATTTGCAATCAACATTATTACACTTCGGAATAAAACAACATTACACACATTAGGAATTCAAGGACAACCACTATAATGACGCTTACAAAAGGTTAACTTCCGTCAAGTTCCTTTGATCATCGGATAATGCTAACACACCAAACAACTAAGCACCAGACATTGCCTTTGAATTATAGGATAAATGTTGTGAAGCCCGGAAAACAAACTCTGTCAACACGCAACTTTTGACCTTTCTAAACATTATTACACTTCGGAATAAAACAACATTACACACATTAGGAATTCAAGGACAACCACTATAATGACGTTTACAAAAGGTTAACTTCCGTCAAGTTCCTTTGATCATCGGATAATGCTAACACACCAAACAACAAAGCACCAGACATTGCCTTTGAATTATAGGATAAATGTTGTGAAGCCCGGAAAACAAACTCTGTCAACACGCAACTTTTGACCTTTCTGCTGGAAACATCCGGCTTGCAAATCCAATTAGGATGAACAATCCTTCACCTCGGCTGTAGTGGATTTTTCAAGAGAAGAATGGAAATTATTGCCTTCCTCGATATATAGTCATGTTGCTAATGCTTTCCCCGCTAGTGATGTTTAATTAAAGTCTGAGGGAATTTGGAAAATGTCGCCGTCTAAAATGTGTGACAGAAAACGCAGCAGGTGTGATGTTTAATTAAAGTCTGAGGGAATTTGGAAAATGTCGCTGTCTAAAATGTGTGACAGAAAACGCAGCAGGTGGGTCAGGTATGATTTTCATTTGTTACTTTGTCATTGTTAACGACGTCAGAAGGATGGGAAGAGTGTAATAATGGGTTCTTCCCTCTCTCCTCAGCCATCCAGCCAAGTCTACAGAACAATCATTAAATTATTTTGACAACCTTTTTAGCTTTTCCTTTAGCTTTCTCGCTTGATGTGTCCTTATTATGTTGTCATGGTGTGTTTCGTTTCTCACAAAGTTATTTCACAGTCAGTTGCTATCGTTATTAACAACAAGTATCATGTGAGTTTGACCCTTACTAATTGAACTGTTCTTGTCGGAGTACGGAGAAATCGTCAGCTTTGAGGTGACTTGTTAGATAATTGTGCAGGCTTTCGGAAAATTTTGTTTAGATACCTACATAATATTATGTACATTAGGCACATCTGATAAGTTCCCGTGAAATCCCTGAATTATCTTCTGATATTAGGATCACAGGAAATAGAGGAAAGGGACGACCCAGAACCCATTGGCTTCAAAACCTTACCCAATGGTACAATGTATCCATCGAAACATTGTTTGAGAAAGTTCGGGACCGAAACAACATCGCCACCATGATTACCAACGTTCGCTAGCGAATACGGTACAACAAGAAGAAGAATTGGCCATGTCATGGATTTATAAGGAAAGAAAAATAATAATGAAAGCATAAGAAATCTGGAACTTTTTGATACGGATGTCCCAACCTCTGTGACACGAGCACTATCTGTGAAAACCTCAGTGACCCGTTTTCGATGTGTGCATTTATTGAGGTTCGGAATATATTCATTTGGAATAATTTCACATGACACGGGGGGGGGGTCGAGTGTACTCTGCATCCGAACTGGATTTGGGTTTAGATATCTCGGTTGTTTCGAAATTTGAAATCATGAGGTGTAAAAAGGACAAGTCAAAAGTTGCACAAAGGTGGAGGGTGATCTGTCAGAGGGTTCTACTTCTGGTATAATTCATCCATGTGATCCTTTGTCTTCAACAATCTTCATTTCCTAACGAATAAAAATTATTTGTTGCAAAAGAATTTATTAGACTGAGCTTCTTGTACTTCACTTACCATGCACAACTTACCATGCGCAAATCCGGGGTGTGAATCTGTGGAAAGAGAAGTACCTACTAAAAAAAGTACCTAATAGCTTTCCAGATCCAGTTTGTGGGCTATGAATATCATCAGTAACTGAGGTTACTGTTACTGAGAATGAACTTGATCAAAAAGGGCGAAAAACATTGCATGCTATGTCCAATAGTCCAGTTTTGGAAACCATTCAGGACGAAGTAAAGAAGTATAGGTAATCTATGGAAAATGTACTCTCCCTATAAACAATTCAACACTATGTGGTTAGACAAAACACTCTATTTGGGCACAACTGGAAACACAAATGAAAATTCCATGGTGGATATAGCCTCATGAAACGCTTCTGTCCTTGCTATTTTGGTAACTGTTCGAGTTCTTTGTCAATTTAATGTTGTAGCTCATGGAATAACACACAAAATTACCGCGGTTAAGCGAGAAGTCAGTTTGGAATAAGTAAACAGGGCCAAAAGTACAGACCAAAACATTAACCACTTCAAAGCGGCTAGACAAAAACGATTGTATGTCCAACAGAACTATCCAAAACTAGGAGTAGAATTACACAATTTCTTCACTATGATGTCCAAAAAAGGCTTTTGAGTTTTGGACCACTTCCAGTACTTCCTCTTCCACTGTTTCCTCTGATTCAAGTATTACTTTGATGGATCTGTAGTATCAACACTGTGGAGTTGGATCTCCAGTGTTGCAGATAGCATTGTCGCCAAGCCTCTCAATCTTAAGATTCTTAAGCTCTTCTCATCCACAACGGTCCCACTGATTTGATGATAGGATCCGCCAGTCTAGTTGGTGCTTTTCTTTTACCCCTCTTCTTAACTCTTGGACGCCATTAGTCTGTTAGTCTTTTGGACCATCTGTTGTCACTGCTTCTGGCAAGGTCTCCCACCCATCTTCTCTTGCTCTCTTATATGTTCTCAACTATTCAAGTAGGTATGTCTAAATTTCCAGAATTGCAAGATATTTCAAGAGACTGTGAAAAGTAGGGAGGAGATCAACCTTGAATTGCAAGATATTTCCAGAGACTGTGAAAAGTAGGGAGGAGATCAACCTTCAAATTTGTAGCTTGAATCAGGCGTCTCATCATCAATGTTGACCCCAAATAAGGTTGAGAAAAGGTGCAGTAAAAGAAGAATGTTGATCCACAACAAAAATGTTGCACATCAACAAAATGTTGCTAAAATGATGAGGGACAGAGCTGAACGGGTGTCTTAGATGCCACTCGAGATTCAATCCACTTACCACTACACTGCCTAGTTAACCTGGTAAGTCCTAGTACAAGTGGTGTAAGGAAAAGCAACTTTATACACGGATAAATTTCCATTTTTGTTCATGTTTGTTGCTATCTTCTACAACTTCCATAGCTCACTCAATAGGCTGAACCCTAGGTGATTTTTTTTCGACACCGTGGTGTGAAACAGGTTAAGCAACAATTTCATGCTAATCAAATTTGTGTAAACGTAAAAGAAAGACAACTTGGAAACGCATGAAATGTTGTTCAAACACGAGAAAAAAGTAAAAACAACCACCTATACCTAAATAGTGTAAATCTAAATAGTAAATAGGTACGTTTTGGAGTAGCGTTAGGTAAATACTTGTCTTTCCCCTTTGTCTCCTCCTGACTTCATAATGTGAGTTTCATTCCCGAGGGAAGTACTGGGGTGAGGTGGAAAAGTTCCTAGGGATCGCCGGGACCCCGCGCCAAGACGGGAAATCTGGAGCCAGATGGATAGAAGGTAAATACTTAGCTCGCTTATTTACACTGGCACACTCCGTGTCAAAAGTCAAGATGCACTTGATGAAGAAAGAGGACAAGAAGCAAAATGTGTCCAAGACAACATAAAAAAGATTTTAAAAACACCTACCACGATGGGAAAAGAAATTTTAAAGTGTATTCCATAGACTGTGTAACCTACACTTTCAGGACGAAAGCACTGATGATAAGCACCCTTCACTCCATTCACTAATTTGACGGATTAAGTGGACCACAGAAGAGCACCTGATTCTGTTAAGAGTGAGGAAGCAGACCCATGGGGGATTGCTGCTTACACCCAATTTCCAAGGAAAGGTTCTCAGTTCTCAGAAATGAGAGAATTTAGGTATCACTTTATTGTTTATTGTCTGTCTATAACTAGAAAATAAAAATCTGGTGTGAACATCACACGACTTTCCTTATCCTATTGAATGGTACTTATTTGGGTGTTCTGTTGTAACATTTACAATATCTCTAACCGTTTAGTCGGTATAGCTGAAAACCGCCAAAAAGCGGTCGAACCCCGCCAAAAAGCGGTCAAAATACCGCCAACCGCAGCACCTATTTTGATATATAGGTCGACCAGGTTGGGATAAGTCCTTCTATGGGGACAGACCGACTGACAGACAGACGACACCGAAGCGAATACAATAGCCCGTCCCTTATACCTTTTTATTACTGTCGTAATAATAAAGGAAGGACGGGCTAAAAAGGCTCTAAGCAGGACGGGCAGGGTTAAAAGTGAAAAGGGCACCAAGGGAGAGGAGAAAAGGGCTGTAAGTTAAACTCCAGGTTCATTTATATTTTTACCTTGATTTTTTTTCCTTACTTTTTCAAACGGTTTTTTTTTTTTTTTTTTTTTTTTGTTTTTATATTTTTACCTTGATTTTTTCCTTACTTTTTCCAACGGGTTTTTTTTTCGTGTCGCATTTATTTTGTATCTCAAAGAAGTTCACTGGAGTAAATATTATGTAAGCATACTGGGTAGTGTAAAATAGGTACTTGTGAAAGATACCTTTATAAGGATACAGCAAAGGTAATAATTTTGTAAAAGGACTGATAAGCAGGCAATCACTGGTATTGATAAAGCAATGAATCAAATTAATTATGATTCACCCAACCGATGGAATTTTGGAGGATGAAAATGTTGAAACTCCAGAGTCGAACAGTTCACAGAATGTGCCATTAGTCCCACCACTTCCAAAGAACATCACCGAAAGCTCATTCCTGATATTTGAACAAAGAGGTATTTCAGTATTTTCTCAGTAATTATTTTATGTGCCTGCTGAGATTTGAACGGGAGTCCTTTCAATTATGAACCCAAATTCCCAAGTCTTAGTAACTGCACTAGATTGGAACAGACCAAGACTGGGCCGTTTATGACATCAGACTGGTGCTGTTTTTGGGAACAGACTGTTGCTGATACTGAAACCATCAGAATTTCAGCCACGAACCTTATCGTTCGTCCACGTCGCGTTTTCAGCGTTACGGTTACGCCGCTGCATTTTTTTTGCCAAAACCACACGGAATTCCAAATTAGCATCTCCCTAATGGAAAGCTCAGCATAGTGCTATCACCTTGTACGGAGATTCTCCATTATTACATTAAAACGAGAAATGGCGGGAGGGAGGGGGAAAACAGCACCAAACCACAATCCTGGTGTAGGTGGGGGAATTTTTGACATATTTTCATTAGATTTTTTTTCCCTCCTAATAAGATCTTCTTTCTCCCTGATTGTGCGAATATCCCCGCGGCGTGAAAGCTTCTTTCCCCGCGTCCAACTTTTCCCTAATGTATTAATTTAGAAGCGTATCGTAACTTTCCAGGCGAAGGCTGACTGACGGCCGAGAGGATTTTTGATAAATTATCACCGGCGGAAATGAAAAAGCTAATCAATTTTTTTGTTAAGAGGTTTGACAGAGGGAACTGTAACTGCTATGGTCTTATCGTCCCGAAATCGAAGAGAGAAGGAAGACAGGATAGGAGAAAGGCAGCCGTTCCGAGAACGAACATTATCCCATCAGGATAAAGTCCGCCCCGGGCGGGAATCGAACCCGCGGCCTAGCGCTTACAAGGCAGACGCTCTACCAACTAAGCTAACTAGGCTGGCAAAACCTAATCAAAATTCTCCAAGGAACAGGTCGGGCACAACCAGTCAACCAAACAGGACATAACAGCATAACACCAAATGGGAACAATGGAAAAGCCATTGGGGTCACAGGGTTGGCGGATTGACCAAGAGGTTTAAAATATACAATCACGTAATTCAACGTGATTTAAGACCCATCTCCATGGTCCATCCACCTTCCAGAATCCTACACTCTCAACAAGACTCAAATTTCTTCAATTACACAGCTCTGCAAGTATTAGGGCTCTGTAATCTACAAGCTCTGCAGTACATATTAGGGCTCTGCAATCTACAAGCTCTGCAGTACATATTAGGGCTCTGCAATCTACAAAGCTCTGCAGTATTATAGCTCTGCAATCTTCAAGCTCTGCGATCCACAAAGCTCTTAGCTCTGCAAAGTACTTCCCAGACAAATAGATTATCCGGTTTAATATCTAAATCTCGACCAGCGGCGCGCGGGGGATAACATACAACTCTGATAAAGCTAAAAATGCGCTTTAATGTGTCCTGAAACTACTTGCGGGGATGTAGCGTTTTGCTGATAAAGGAGTTAGTTATTCTCTGCAATCTACAAGCTCTGCAGTACATAGTAGAGCTCTGCAATCTACAAGCTCTGCAGTACATATTAGGGCTCTGCAATTTACAAAGCTCTGCAGTATTATAGCTATGCAATATTTCAGCTCTGCGATCCACAAAGCTCTTAGCTCTGCAAAGTACTTCCCAGACAAATAGATTATCCGGTTTAATATCTAAATCTCGACCAGCGTCAGCCATCCAGCCAAGTCTACAGAACAATCATTAAATTATTTTGACAACCTTTTTAGCTTTTCCTTTAGCTTTCTCGCTTGATGTGTCCTTATTATGTTGTCATGGTGTGTTTCGTTTCTCACAAAGTTATTTCACAGTCCCAGCCATCCAGTCAAGTCTACAGAACAATCATTAAATTATTTTGACAACCTCTTTAGCTTTTCCTTTAGCTTTCTCGCTTGATGTGTCCTTATTATGTTGTCATGGTGTGTTTCGTTTCTCACAAAGTTATTTCACAGTCAGTTGCTATCGTTATTAACAACAAGTATCATGTGAGTTTGACCCTTACTAATTGAACTGTTCTTGTCGGAGTACGGAGAAATCTTCAGCTTTGAGGTGACTTGTTAGATAATTGTGCAGGCTTTCGGAAAATTTTGTTTAGATAGGTACCTATATGTATAATATTATGTACATTAGGCACATCTAATAAGTTCCCGTGAAATCCCTGAATTATCTTCTGATATTAGGATCACAGGAAATAGAGGAAAGGGACGACCCAGAACCCATTGGCTTCAAAACCTTACCCAATGGTACAATGTATCCATCGAAACATTGTTGGAGGGCATGTTTTGGGGTCAAAGCGGTATTTAGAAAAACAATGTAGCGGATTGGGGCAACATTTTTAGGGGAGGGCGGGCAACATTTTTAAGGGGCAAAAGCGTTTGAACCCGGAGCATGGTGTAAAATGTTGTGTTTTATTATTTAAGTACCTACCTATGTGGGTATTTTATTCAAAGGGAGTTGGGTGCATTGACCAAAATGTGGTCGGTTTAGTCCGGAAAGTTCCTAATATCTCACATCAGCATTAACACATCTCAAAAAACTCGTCTTCTTAGCCTATTTCGTCCCAAAAAAACTAGTCTTCTTAGCCTGAGGGAAAAGCTTTATATTCTAGCCACTACCTATTTTATTTTTACCCTTTGAATTATACCATTTCCTTCGCGTCTATTGCCTCTAACGTACTATACATATTATAACTTTACAACCACATATCACGGTCAGTAAATAAATCATTTTCTCCGCCTGAAACCTCCATTGCTTCTATACCGTACTCTATAAGCAACTAATAACCATACAGACCATAAATAAAACCAAATCGTTGACATCCACAACAACTTGAACTTTCTGGTTTCAGGCATTCCAATTCGGTATTGATTCATTGATTGGTTATCAGAAAGCGTTTGACTGTGTGAGAGGAAGTTTACCACGTGAATGATGATAGTAACAATAGTAGTTACCTACCTATCTACACCTACCAAGAGATAGATATGTAGGTGATATAGCAATAGTACTTAATTGTACAATAAACATTGACTTGGATAGTACCTACGTACTATTCAATTCAATGCTACCTACGTAGGTATTAAAACACCTGCGTGGTACCTAACTTGTAGGCACATAATGTGAATCAAATAAGTAGCTCCCTACTTTGTAAGGTAGGTAAGGTGCCTACAGCTAAACCCAATTCAGATGTGTTCACATGCTTCTGTAAAGCAGGCACCTACCAGTGTACCTACCTAAACAGTCAATGTTGCCAACTTGACAATCTTCCAGTAAATCGATGACGGGAAAAAATGCCGGTGACGGGATTTTTAAGCTAACAGTGACGGTTTTTGATTGGGACCTGTTGGCAACACTGAAAACAGTAGGAATTCTTAATTGTGTTAAGCATATTTAAATGCTTGTCACAAATATCGTTCCCCGATTATTACACCTATAGATAAATTTCATGACTTGGCTTGGACTCGAACCACCAACCTCCAGATCCAAAGTCCAACGCGTTAACAACTGCACCGCTGAGAACAGTAGCTGTGACTGCACTACCTCCAAAGTGTTTCATACTATAAATAGATATTGATATCATTAAACATTTATTTATTTTAGGCGAACCCATTAAATTTTATTGCTACTGACTACAATCCATTAAATTTTATTGCTGCCGAAATGGACTGTATTTGGTTAGGAATTCCGAAAGTTGCACCTACTTACCTACTCTTACTCAAGATAATTTTCATGACTTCACTTGGACTCGAACTACCAACCTCCAGATCCAAAGTCCAACGCGTTAACTACCTCCAAAGTGTTTCATACTATAAATACCTAGAAATTGATATCATTAAACATTTATTTATTTTAGGCGAACCCATTAAATTTTATTGCTACTAACAACAATCCATTAAATTTTATTGCTGCCGAAATGGACTGTATTTGGTTAGGAATTCCGAAAGTTGCACCTACTTACCTACTCTTACTCAATGGTATATTGGGAGTCAGGTAGGTACCTAAACTACATACTTATCTATTTATTTATTTACCTATGTATTTAGCAGTTCCATTTAGTTGTTTGTAAACATCTTATCTAATGAGTAGGTACTGTCTGTTTGATCCGAGATTAGCTATACGAAGAAAATACATATCTCCGGGAATCAAATCCGGAACTCAGGAATCACTGGGATGCAATCACATGCCTGCCTGAGGTCTAATGATTTTCTGGAATCAGCCTGGTAAAGTTAGATTGGGAGTCAGGTAGGTACCTACCTACTTATCTATTTATTTATTTATTTATTTACCTATGTATTTAGCAGTTCCATTTAGCTATTTGTAAACACTTATCTAATGAGTAGGTACTGTCTGTTTGATCCGAGCTTAGCTACGAAGAAAATACATATTTCCGCGAATCAAATCCGGAACTCAGGAATCACTGGGATGCAATCACATGCCTGCCTGAGGTCTAATGATTTTCTGGAATCAGCCTGGTAAAGTTTTATGCCTGACAGCAGTTTTATGCCTGATATTTTAGAGCTATGCCGGTCATACCTCCGTTTTCACAGGGAGTCCAACCAAATCCTATTTAAATTGTCTAGAGCTCTAGAGAGCCCCCGAGAGAGCCCGAAACTCCTTGCCTCAGACGATCACCTATCCAGATTTCAACCAAGTCGTCAACCAACTTTGTCGATATTTTGGGAAACAGGTAGTGTATTTTCACTGAGCTAGCTCTCGCTCATGATTTTTGGACTTTTTTAATCCGAATAATAGGTACCTAGGTATTACAAAGAGGAAGCTTTGTAATACCTAGGTACATAACTACATAGGTCTTGGTCTGAAGATGATAGAATAGAATAGAATAGAATAGAATAGAATAGAATAGAATAGAATATACCCTGTTTATCCTGCCAGAATGAGACTGAAAAGTCCCTTTACTCCCGCAGTCTAAACAAGGTCTCATGTATTTGGTACAAAATAGGTGTAATTTTTATAAATTAAAACCTTGCTTGAATTAAAAAAAAAAAAAGATGTTGTCCTGAGTGACATCGAAAGCTCACCAATTTAAAACATCTTAATCGAAACTGTCTTGATAAAAATAATTTATTTTATTTTTATCTGATTTTAATTTTTAAATATTTCTTACGATTATTAAAAACAATTTTATTGCATAGGTATACTAACTGGGCAAGTGATGGGTATTTGTATTGAATGCCCTTCTAGATAACAGAAAGACATTTTAAGGGAAATTGAAAATCGATCAAGACCTATTCAAAAGGTGGGTAGGTAGGTAGGTATAAATAGGTACCTACTCCATTGTGCAGTACGATAATGGCAATCGCAATCAACAGAGAGGTTGAAAGTTCAACCCGGCCAATGCAATGCTTAGCTGATAAAATACGGAAGTTATACCTAATAGGTACAATCTATGTATATTCTATAACCACCTATGGTAACTTATGTATGTGTGTACCTTGTGTACCTAGGTACGGTCATTATGTTAAGAGATTTCCCATTCACAGAGAGAGGGAGAGAAAAGGAGAAAGAAGAGAGAGAGAGAGAGAGAGAGGGGGGGGGAGAGAGAAAGAGGGGGGGAGAGAGAAAGAGGGACAGAGAAAGAGATAGATGGATAATATGGAGATATAATTATAGATGGGAGCTTTTCAAGAGCTTTTTCAAAAAATTTACCTTCCCCTCAAAAAAATGACCCCCCTCTTTGGCCCCTAACTCTCGAGTACATCACCCCGATGTGGTGAACACACTTAAAACGATTAAATTTCACATGTCAAGCCCTCTCCAAAATTTTCTGTCACCAACAGCGACGTATGACTCACCGATTGAGACGAAATCCAACGCTTGTAAGCGTCACCATGCTTGAGATATTCTGTACCATATGCATAATGCACCGAAAACACAACACACACAGAAGTTAGCGGCGAAATTGTTTAAACAAATACAGAATAAACGGAGGAAAGAAAAACATGCAATTAAAACAATGAAAACACCAGGAACACAAAAACGGGGTAAAACGAATCAAGTGCTTACCATTTGGCAAAATATTTTACGGAAAAAAAAACGTACAAAATAATTATTGTTTTCCAATTTGAAAAACAAGGGTTTTAGAGATTAGAAAAAAATGTGTTATTATTAAGGTAAATAAAAAAAAAACAACGCACAAGGTTGATAAACTCCGGTGGTTTGAGAAAGTTACAACAACCAGATGTTTAAGACTACTGATTACTGAGGCAAAAATTTCATTTCGAAAAATGCTCTCCGCGGAGAGAAAGAGGAGGTGGTCCGCCCCCCCGGCCCTCCCCCCCAGTCACCGTAGTTTTGGGTACGCTGCACTTGCGCCCTTTAATGAGACCCTCTTCGGGGCAAACGGCTACGTATGTCCTAATGCCGTTTGAATGTTTTGCCGTTTAGCTTAGTCCGTTTTTTACTTTTTTCTGTGTAACTCTCTAACCTTGAAATAGGTAAACGTTTACTCGGGAAATTTCCAAAACAACTCGTCAATATATTTTTTTTTATTTTTTCGTGTAACTTTGCAACTAGGAATAGGTAACGTGTATTGGCCGGAAATTTTCAAAAACATGGGATCTAGGAGGAGGCTGGATTTTCTAAAAGATGGGCTTACTTATGAGTGCCTCAAAAAGTAGTAAAGTTATAAGTGCATATAAGATTTGACCCGAACAAAGAAACAATTGGCTATCAGTTAATCTTTTGCGATCATCTTAAAAGAAGTTCTTGTTAACATATATAGTGCACGCAGGTGATTTGTTACTGAGTTCAGTACCTAATCAGTTCATCTGTTGTATCAGTTCATATTTTGTATCAGTTCATTATTTGTTGTACTGCCTAGTAAACTACCAGAGGCGTCTCTTGAATAGAATCTAGGGGAAGCACCGCTCACATTCCTTTCGTCGCTTACTTTGCCCTCCTCCACTACTTACCGAAAACAGTAGGTAAGTGATTTATGGCGGCGACCTCAAACACAGAGTTTAAACTTCCTTTGAGTTTAAATCTTTTACACCTTTTTACCAAAACTGACCCTCCACTCTGTCAGTGTGGCGACCTTCTCACCGTCCGCCACTTACCGTCCGCCACTCACCGTCCGCCTCCGGACTTGTTAGGTCTTGTGTCGTCCCTCGGCTCTCAGACTCGCTAGCTGTCTGC
>NW_007377703.1:221334-225869 GCF_000475195.1 Diaphorina citri
CTTTTTAGTCCGTCCTTCCTTTATTATTACTAATAATAAAAGGTATAGTGGACGGACTATTGTATTCGCTTCGGTGTCGGTCTGTCCGTCAGTCTGTCTGTCTGTCTGTCTGTCTGTCCCCATGGAAGGACTTATCCAAACCTGGTCGACCTATATATATCAAGTTTTTGGGGGATTTTTTTCACATTTTCTCACACAAATGAGGTCTGATCTTGAAATTTGTCGCGACGACCTATGAACTTAAAGCGAGAAAGTTTTAGATAACACTTCAGTCGTTATTTTAAGACCGGACGTGTGTTAAGCTACGCCGAGCAAGGCCAATAAATGGATGGGTGACTTGAACCTTATATTGGGAATAAAGGGAGAACGGGCTCTAGTCTTGATTTTAAATCATTACATGAAAGTAAAATCGAAAAATCAAATCAAGAATAATAATAAACTGAATATTAAACAAATTAGGTAGGTACATAGGTACTGATCGAATAAACTACGGGCTAAATAATTCCCGGAGGGACGGGCCCAGCTTGTTACTTTTTTCTGTGTAACTCTCTAACCTTGAAATAGGTAAACGTTTACGCGGGAAATTTTCAAAAAAAGTTCGTCAATATAACTTCTTTTATTTTTTCGTGCCAGCCTAGTTAGCTTAGTTGGTAGTGCGTCTCCCTTGTAAGCGCTAGGCCGCGGGTTCGATTCCCGCCCGGGGCGGATTTTATCCTGATTGGATAATGTTCGTTCTCGGAACGGCTGGCTTTCTCCTATCCTGTCTTCCTTCTCTCTTCAATTTCGGGACGATAAGACCATAGTAGTTACAGTTCCTCTGTCAAACCTCTTTAAAAAAAAAAAAAATCGTGTAACTTTGCAACTAGGAATATAGGTAACGTGTATTGGCCGGAAATTTTCAAAAACATGGGATCTAGGAGGAGGCTGGATTTTCTAAAAGATGGGCTTACTTATGAGTGCCTCAAAAAGTAGTAAAGTTATAAGTGCATATAAGATTTGACCCGAACAAAGAAACAATTGGCTATCAGTTAATCTTTTGCGATCATCTTAAAAGAAGTTCTTGTTAACATATATAGTGCACGCAGGTGATTTGTTACTGAGTTCAGTACCTAATCAGTTCATCTGTTGTATCAGTTCATATTTTGTATCAGTTCATTATTTGTTGTACTGCCTAGTAAACTACCAGAGGCGTCGCTTCAATAGAATCTAGGGGAAGCACCGCTTACCTTCCTTTCGTCGCTTACTTTGCCCTCCTCCACTACTTACCGAAAACAGTAGGTAAGTGATTTATGGCGGCGACCTCAAACACAGAGTTTAAACTTCCTTTGAGTTTAAATCTTTTACACCTTTTTACCAAAACTGACCCTCCACTCTGTCAGTGTGGCGACCTTCTCACCGTCCGCCACTTACCGTCCGCCACTCACCGTCCGCCGCTTATTGTCTTGCCGCCTACACGACCAAGTCCGCTCCTCTCTCCAACCCCCTCCATCTCTGGATGACAGCGCCGATGGAGTCAACTCCCTTTTCATCTACCAACAAAGACTAACACTCGTATTTATGAACAAGAATGATCGTTCTTAGATCAGAGTCAAGTCAAAATTGACCAATCAAATGCCTTGAGACTATGCTTAGCACGAACTTAAAAGCCAGCATTTTGTTCATAAATATGGGTGTAAATCTCCTCCATATGATCTGAACATCCGGAATCCGGCGCGAACGACCTTCCCCAAAGTGTTAAAGCGCCTAATTCGAAAAAAAAAACATTTACCTTAGGTTCCTAACTACACTCAATTGAATCTGCCTAATATTTTGTATCTAATACCTACTGTTTTATTATTCTCTGCTTTCAGTGGCTGAAAATGCTGGAAAACGAGAGAGAGAATCGAGGACTAAATCTGAAGCTATTTGTGAATCGTGACAGGGCGACCCTATCTCGATCCTAAGTTTTTTTTTAAGAGGTTTGACATCGAGGACTAAATCTGAAGCTATTTGTGAATCGTGACAGGGCGACCCTATCTCGATCCTAAGTTTTTTTTTAAGAGGTTTGACAGAGGGAACTGTATCTGCTATGGTCTTATCGTCCCGAAATCGAAGAGAGAAGGAAGACAGGATAGGAGGAAGCCAGCCGTTCCGAGAACGAAGATTATCCCATCAGGATAAAATCCACCCCGGGCAGGAATCGAAACGGCGGCCTAGCGCTTACAAGCAGACGCGCCACCAACCAAGTTAACTAGGCTGGCAATCCTAAGCTTTAATGGAAGGAGAAAATTAAATTCATTCGATTTTGTACAGTTCTGTTACCCGTGTTCTTTTATTGCTAACAATTTTATTTAAAGAAATACTAATGGAGGTGTTTGATGCAAAAACGACTTATAGACTATAACACTTAAATAGGTTCTCATTCCTTTTTTCGACAAACTCCTCAATTAAAAACATATCTACTTCGGGTGGCTACCTAAAGCTAGAACATCCTTGGCACACACAGATGGGTATTTCTAAAGGCTCTTATTGTGCTTATTCAACAGTTCTCATCAAGTCCGTAATAATAGACTGCTGGGTTGCTTTTCTTCGCGAATATACCTTCATATTAACCCGTCAACTAACTAGGCTGGCAATCCTAAGCTTTAATGGAAGGAGAAAATTAAATTCATTCGATTTTGTACAGTTCTGTTACCCTTGTTCTTTTATTGCTAACAATTTTATTTAAAGAAATACTAATGGAGGTGTTTGATGCAAAAACGACTTATAGACTATAACACTTGAATAGGTTCTCATTCCTTTTTTCGACAAACTCCTCAATTAAAAACATATCTACTTCGGGTGGATTCCTAAAGCCAGAACATCCTTGGCACACACAGATGGGTATTTCTAAGGGCTCTTATTCTGCTTATTCAACAGTTCTCATCAAGTCCGTAATAATAGACTGCTGGGTTGCTTTTCTTCGCGAATATACCTTCATATTAACCCGTCAAGGAACATGGAGGAGAAAAATGTAATCCCCTCCCAATCCTATACAAATCCCCATTTAAAACAACCCTTCGAGGAAGATGAAGAAGAATACATAGCTAAGTCAACTTCAATGGGAAAAGCAGAAGAAGAAAAAATAGGAAAAGAAGAAGGAAAGAAAAGAAAGAGGTGAAGGAAAAGAGGGGGGGGGGAAACGAAGAAAAAATGATCTTGAAGAAAGTATGTAAAAGCTCATACGCTCAAGTCATGTAGAAATCTTGTACATGCCTCAAATAACAATTTTGCTCCCAACCTCTCTTTTCTATTTTCTTTCTTCTATCATAGACCCTCCCCTCCAGCCCTTTTCTTCTCTTATAGACCCTCCCCTTCAGCCCTTTTCTTCTTTCATAGTACCTCCCCTCTAGCCCTTTTCTTCTCTTATAGCCCCTCCCCTTCAGCCCTTTTCTTCTTTCATAGTACCTCCCCTCTAGCCCTTTTCTTCTCTCATATCCCTTCCCCTTCAGCCCTTTCTTCTCTCATATCCCTTCCCCTTCAGCCCTTTTCTTCTCTCATAGCCCTCCCCCCCTAGCCCTTTTCTTCTCTCATAGTCCCTCCCTCCAGCCCTTTTCTTCTCTCATATCCCTTCCCCTCAGCCCTTTTCTAGTCTCATAGCCCTCCCCTTCAGCCCTTTTCTTATCTCATAGCCTCTCCCTCCAGCCCTTTTCTTCTCTCATATCCCTTCCCCTCCAGTCCTTTTCTACTCTCATAGCCCTCCCCTCCAGCCCTTTTCTTATCTCATAGCCTCTCCCTCCAGCCCTTTTCTTCTCTCATAGTCCCTCCCCTCTAGACCTTTTCTTCTCTCATAGTCCCTCCCCTCTAGCCCTTTTCTTATCTCATAGACTCTCCTCTCTAGCCCTTTTCTTCTCTCATAGTCCCTCCCCTCTAGCCCTTTTCTTCTCTCATAGTCCCTCCCCTCTAGCCCTTTTCTTCTCTCATCATAGCCCTCCCCTATGCTACTCATTTTCCTCACGAGGCTGAGTGGGCCCCGCAACCCGCAACATCCAGTCACGGAATCAATCATTTGCATGATACAAATTTCTTGATCCCGCCGGGAATCGAACCCTGGTTTCCCGCGTGCAAGGCGAGAGCAGTGATCACTACGCCATGGGAGCTGACCTGACTCTCTAGCTCTTTCCTTATTTCATAGCCTCCACTTCTTAGAACTGTAGGTAGGAAGGTAGGTAGTACCTACCTAGTGTATTACCTATGTGTGCAGGTATTTAGTTAATTTACCTATATCATAAGATCGGTAGGTTCCTACGTTACTGGTTACTGTCCTTCAATCGATGAAGTTAGCCCTCAGTCCTGAGGCCATTGACAATCGAATGTCATTTCAATGTGATTTTTAAGTAGGTAGGTGGGGTTTTGGATACATTGGCCCCTGATTTGAATCTAATACCTACATAAGTTTATGTTACTGCCATTCCTATCACATGTAGGTACCTACTTCGGTACCTACCTAATACCTAGGATAAAAAAAAAAAAAAAAAAAAAAAAAAAAAAAAAAGAGTATAACAACTGGGTGTGGC
>NW_007377703.1:226943-254476 GCF_000475195.1 Diaphorina citri
CCGAGAGCCTTACTTCATGCAGATTCAAACGAGGAGTGCGCTGATGAAACAATGACACTTTCTATAAATGTTGCAATATAAAATGTTGGCTTCCCGATGGAGGGAATAGATAGAACTCTTGAACTTGTGATTCGTCTCCTTTTTGCTTTTATTCATTTATGACTTCTAATGTGAAGTATAGTTCTTTTGTGATAATATTCCAAAGTGTTTCTGTAAACTATTCATTTTAACACTCATCATCAGATAGGTCTTGAACAGACTCTATGTGTACCTATGGGTGAAAAACTGCCAAAATTAATGAATAAAAAATGGGTCCAAAATTTTTTTCATTCAGATGAATTTGAAAATCTCCATTTTTGTAAAAATCTGAAGAATTACCTTATAGTTGGCTGCTTGTGGGGTTGAGAATTTTTTTTTTTTTTTTTTTTTTTTTTTTTTTTTTTTTTTTTTTTTTTTTTTTTTTTTTTTTGAAAATTTAGGACCTCAAACAGATTTGAAAAAAAAATGGATTTTCGTCAAGAAAATTTTCAGCTAAATTTACCCAAACCAGGCCTATGTTTGGAACCAAAATAAAGCAAAATATTTGGGTTTCCCTTGCAATTCAAGCTGGTTTTGAGAAAAACCTTGACTATCTAAATTCTGGGACACTGTATGTGTATGCATAGAAGTCTGTTCAAGAACATATCTGAAAAGATGCATTGTAATAGCTTACCTATCTTATTTTATTTCTAGTTTTCTGTTGTAGATCATGAAAAATTTTGCTTGATAAAAGTACAGTTCTTAATTTTTCATAGCATACCTAGTTACATTCTTTTTTTTTTTTAGATAAAAATGACCACTTTTAATGAGTGTAATAATTGTGAAATTAGCATGGCAGACTTGCTTTACTTTTCACACAAGGATGATGATTTTAAGAAAGTTTTCACCTTTCTCAAGATGCATGGGTGTTTATCTGACGAAATTCCGTGTCACCATTGCAAGTCTATTTGTACTATTGACTGGGAGGCCAAAAGAGCCACGTGCAACCGTATGAAAACGATCAATGAGAGAGAAATGCAGTGTGGATTTTCCGAGTCAATCCTCAGTGGAACATTCTTTCAAAATTCACAATTGTCAATTCAGCGGATCGTGACCTTTGTTGCTCACTATTTATCACGGGCACCTCCTCGTTATCAATTTCTCTCAGACGAGATGGAGCTACCTACCAGCAGTGTGACAACGAAATGATCAATGAGAGAAAGATGCAGTGTGGATTTTCCGAGTCAATCCTCAGTGGAACATTCTTTCAAAATTCACAATTGTCAATTCAGCAGATCATAACCTTTGTTGCTTTCTATTTAACACGGGCACCTCCTCGTTATCAATTTCTCTCAGACGAGATGGAGCTACCTACCAGCAGTGTGACAAAATGGGCAAGCATCTGTAGAGATGTGATTCTGAAATGGGAACAGATGGAAGTTGGGAATATCAAGATTGGAGGTCCGGGGAAAATAGTTGAGATAGATAAGGCAGATTTTCTCAAAAGCAAGAGGAAAAGAAAAAATGATGGAAGGTGGATATTTGGAGGGATTGAGAGAGGAGGAGATAAGAACAAATACTTTCTGATTCCTGTTGAGACTACAGATGCTGACACACTTCTCAATGTAATCCAGGAAAAGATTCATGCCAATACAACAGTTATTTCAAGCTCTTGGGAAGGCTACAGTAATCTGAGCACAGAAGGATTCAACCACCTTACCGTGAATCGTAAAATAAATTTCGTAGACCCAGATTCAGGAGCTCATACTCAAAATATACAGAGATTGTGGAGAGATGTGCACTCACATTTGCCTCGATTTGTCCTAGTGGATAAATACTTGGCGGGATATTTGGCTGAATTCAGATTCAAGCGATACTTTCCTAACCATTGTGATCGCTACCACACGTTCTTCAAAACCATGGGGATTCTTCATCGTCCATCTTTCTTGGAAAGGTATGTAAACAGTGTACTGAAGTGTATTGACATTAAAATAAACTTACCTAGATAGTACTGAAAGCAGGGCCGTATTTAGAGGGGGGACCTCGGGCCTCTAGCTTTCTTTTGCTCCTTTTCTATCGGCCTAACTCCGAAAATTTGGAACATCCCCCCTCTTAGCATCCAATCCTACATAGTATCTACCTTAGGTTCCTAACTACACTCAATTGAATCTGCCTAATATTTTGTATCTAATACCTACTGTTTTATTATTCTCTGCTTTCAGTGGCTGAAAATGCTGGAAAACGAGAGAGAGAATCGAGGACTAAATCTGAAGCTATTTGTGAATCGTGACAGGGCGACCCTATCTCGATCCTAAGTTTTTTTTTAAGAGGTTTGACAGAGGGAACTGTATCTGCTATGGTCTTATCGTCCCGAAATCGAAGAGAGAAGGAAGACAGGATAGGAGGAAGCCAGCCGTTCCGAGAACGAAGATTATCCCATCAGGATAAAATCCACCCCGGGCAGGATAATGAAAAGTACTTTATTTCCTCTGTATGTGTGTACTTAAACATAAACATACAAAGTGCAATCGTACATAAACATACAAACGTACTAACATTTATAATGTTGCAGTGACCACTGACCATTCTGTTTAGCCTCTTACATATAGTTAGTACGCAAGTATAGTAGAAATCGCAAAAGTTGATAGTGTTCTTCCACTTCTAGATGTTGTCAAAGGTCGCAAGAGCCAGTTAGACAGGAAAATGCTGTAAGCGCTAGGTTCGTTCTCGGAACGGCTGGCTTTCTCCTATCCAGTTCTCCTTCCATTTCGGGACGATAAGACGTTAGCAGTTACAGTTCCTTCTATCAAACCTCTTGAAAAAAGTGGACCAGGGCATTTAACACTCAGAAATAGTGTTGAAATTCTGCACAAAGGAAAGGGCTATTGATTCACAAAGGAAAGATATACCATTGGCCACCGTCAGAGCCGGAAAAATATCATGAATCGAATCTGGAAGTGCAAGTTGTAGGTAGTAGGTTCTCCATTACTATTTACCGTAACTGAGCGCTAGGCCGCGGGTTCGATTCCCGCCCGGGGCGGATTTTATCCTGATGGGATAATGTTCGTTCTCGGAACGGCTGGCTTTCTCGTTTGTAATGTTTGTATGTAATTGTGTATATGTGTGTGAGTGTCTGTAGGATTGTGTAGATAGAAATAGATCAGATAGGGTTTTCCTTCAGGTACCTCACAATTATCTCAATGACTGGTAAACATGGTGATTAAAGTCGGTAGGTGAGCAGTTTGCCCCTGGCTCGTGGCTTCAGTCAGGGTTTTCCGGGGAGTTTTAGGAAGGGGATCTAAGTAATTCCTTTAATTTTTTTGCTTTTCTTCTCCGGGCTGCTATGGCCGATCTTACCACAGAAAGTTTTCAGTTAGTCCCGAGTTCAAGATATACTGGCCTGTGTAAATCAAACGGGTGACACGCCAGCCTAGTTAGCTTAGTTGGTAGTGCGTCTGCCTTGTAAGCGCTAGGCCGCGAGTTCGATTCCCGTCCGGGGCGGATTTTATCCTGATGGGATAATGTTCGTTCTCGGAACGGCTGGCTTTCTCCTATCCTGTCTTCCTTCTCTTGATTTTGGGACGATAAGACCATAGCAGTTACAGTTCCCTCTGTCAAACCTCTTAACAAAAAAATACATGTGTTTTTTTTTTTTATCCTGATGGGATAATGTTCGTTCTCGGAACGGCTGGCTTTCTCCTATCCTGTCTTCCTTCTCTCTTCGATTTCTCTAGCAGTCACAGTTCCCTCTGTCAAACCTCTTTAAAAAAAAACTTGATATTTGCATTCGCTTAAAAAAGTACAGTTACGGAACGGCTGGCTTTCTCCTATCCTGTCTTCCTTCTCTCTTCGATTTCGGGACGATAAGACCATAGCAGTTACAGTTCCCCCTGGCTTTCTCCTATCCTGTCTTCCTTCTCTCTTCGATTTCGGGACGATAAGACCATAGCAGTTACAGTTCCCTCTGTGTTCCTATCCTGTCTTCCTTCTCTCTTCGATTTCGGGACGATAAGACCATAGCAGTTACAGTTCCCTCTGTCGGCAGGCTTTCTCCTATCCTGTCTTCCTTCTCTCTTCGATTTCGGGACGATAATCGCTTTCTCCTATCCTGTCTTCCTTCTCTCTTCGATTTCGGGACGATAAGACCATAGCAGTTACAGTTCCCTCTGTCAACTTTCTTCCATCCTGTCTTCCTTCTCTCTTCGATTTCGGGACGATAAGACCATAGCAGAACAGTTCCCTCTGTTAAACCTCTTGAAAAAAACTAACGATATAGGCACCTACACAATTTATTATTGTTTTTGGTACTTGAACTTTTTCTTCTTCTTCTTCTTCTTCTTCTTCTTCTTTTTCTTCTTCTTTTTTAACATCCAATCCCGTTTCCAAAAGGTGCTCCCGAGCTGGGTCTCGAACCATTCGACCCAATGTACATACCCCGGATGGAAGTGGAGCAACACGAGGGTATGAAGATGAAGAAGGTTCTCACTGACATAACCATCACTGGGCTGAAGGATGCCAAATTGGATAAAGCTGAGTAAGTTTTTTTTTTAGGTTTTATAGAAGGAACTGTTACTGTTACTGCTCAGGTATCTATAACTGCTGAGGTCTTATCGTCGTGAATGTTTCGGATGAAGTTCGCCCTGGGCGGGAATCGAACCCGCAACCTAGCGCTTACAAGGCAGAAAGCAGGCATACTAACCTGTAAGCTAACTAGATTGGCGCCGAGTAAGTAGACTCTTGGATATTTTGGAGTTCCTGTCTAGGTACTACTGGCGCGGGGGCCCTGGGTATTTAGGTGTCCCTCAGAGACACATTCAGGAGTGCCAAATTACCCCCCTCCCCAATCTATTGACACAGGGGCCCTCTAACGAAACCTTGCGAGGCTAGTTACCTGCCCTTATAAATTCATCATCATCATGGGCTACCGTTATCTTTCCACTGTTTGACAAAGGTCTGTTCTTCATTCCTCCATTGAATTACCTATATCCTTAATCAATAATTCAATAAATCTATTTTGTGTAAAATTCAATCGACAGTTTTACCAAGCTCCCAGACAGTATTGAAATGACATGGGAAGTTCCCGAACTCCGCATCAAGAACAATTACTCCATGGATGGAGTCATCATGGGAGTACCATACAAAGGCAAAGGACAGTCCTTCTTCAACTGCAGTAAGTCTCTTAAGCAGGGAAACGAAAATATTTTCTTTAAGAAAGGGGTATGGAAAAATGGAAAGAGTATTTTTCCTGCTGAAAATCCTTGATGTTGAGCCATCGGGTTACTTTTCTGGTGTTCTCGTGTTAACCCAGCACCGAAATGGGATGTTCTAAGTACATCTAAGTAAAGCATTTTAGCCTGTGTAAATCAAACGGGTGACGTCAAAGAAAACCCTTGGCACTCTGCTCGCTCTCTGTGCTAAGATCGGACATTAGTAGTTTTGGGCTATGTCATGTCTGTAGACATAAATTTCCTTTTATTATTATTTTAGGCACCTATTTTTTGGATCTGTAAACTTATGGCAGTCATCCACGCTCGGACAGTCGAAACGTGTGTGGTAGAAAAAGCTTTCGACTTCTAGCTTCTCAGACGGTCTGAAGACTTAGGCCCTTCGCACATTAAAAACGAAATCGCTCGACTTTGAGTAGCGCGTAGAGACTACGCTTCCAATATGCGACGGTCAGAGCACCTGAGTTACCGCCCTTAGTTAGGTAGCTACATACGGCCCTACTATGAGTAGGTACCTCAGTACTTACTTCATTTTAAGGAAGCCCCCTACGAATGGGTTAGCTACTCAGAGTACAAAGGTGCCAATAATTACCTTGTTTTGTCTGCTTGCCCTATGAACTTTACTGTTACGTGTCGTACGAATGGGTTAGCTACTCAGAGTACAAAGGTGCCAATAATTACCTTGTTTTGTCTGCTTGCCCTATGAACTTTACTGTTACGTGTCTGATGTCCATTTCCATCTGAATCTTCATAATAATCAACGCGTTTGTTACGTGATTGGGAAATCAGTATCTAATTTACAAGGAGTGAAATAATATGTTGTTATTATTTAAATCATGTTTCACCAGTGGCGTAGCATGGTCTAAATTCAAGTGTAGGGCGTGTAGGGCTCATGCACAGGTCTACCAAGTCCCATCACAGTACATGCCATTAATATTTATGGGCATTAGAGTGAACTTTTGAGTTGTATGGCCGCCATACACGCCATACATACACGCTACGCCACTGTGTTTCACCATCTTTTTTACTTCCATTACTCATTGTATGGGAAATCTAATGTAGGTAGGGTCAACTTGGAATAGGTCCAGTTTTTCGAAACCTGGAAATTATTTAATTGAATTGTTGCTTTTTATTGTACCAATTTTGTCTTATGTGCATTCCATTCCAGTTGTGAAATTTAGCTTGCTTATGTCTATTTCTTAAAAAAAAAAAAAAAACAATAATTCAAGTTCAAAGATTCGTTTTGGGGTCCCCTAAGTCGAAAAGAAGGAGATTTAAATTTACATAATAGTCTGTAGGTACTTACCTAGAAACCTACGTATCTCACAACCATCAGTCAGTCTTTATTGTTTCCTAATACCTACCTAAGTAAATAATTAGGTATTTATGTGTGGGTCCGCCAATTATTAATCCCCGTACCGAATGAGGGGCACTCCCTAAAACAACTCCTCGATTTCCACAGCTTTATAGCTTTACCCACGTCCCGTATGACATTATGATTTAAATTGAACGCTCTTAAGTAAAAAGGGCCGGTCCTTTTCGAGTAAAATGGGTTTTCTTTTGGGGGATGTTGTCAGGAATCATTTCCAAAAATAATCATTTTGTTATCTCCATTATCCACATACCTACAGGAGTTGTAAAATTCTCCCCATTAGTCCCCATATTTTTCAATGGAAATCGAACACTTTGAAGCTGTTTTAGTCGAAACTTGATTTTCATCTGAACCCTTCTCCAATAAAGCTCTTTAATTATATTTTCTGCGAACTTGCCTATCCTAAAGACCGTAAAGTATTAGCTTGAACCATTCATTTTCTGGGATCTCTAGGTGCGTACACATGGTTATTGTTTTGTGCTTAATTAATGCTTAGTCGAGTCACAATAATGAGCTGCAATAAAGTATGTATTTATGTGTCTCCCCCTCTAAGGTCTAGTACACACCAGATCAAGCGTTTCTCAACAATCCAGAAATGTTTCTGCAACAATCTAGCAACTTTTGTACTCTCCAGACTTATTTCTGACTTTTTCTTGTCTTTTACTCTAGGTTTTATCTTAAAAGTTGCTCAACATTTGAAACAATTGTTTGGCAACATGTGCACAATACCTATGTATTTCCGGTGTTGGCCTACTAGGTTTTATCTTAAAAGTTGTTCAACAGTTGAAAAACATTTCATTTGAAACATTTGCACAAGAAATGTTTCCGATGTGCTCTAGGTTTAATGATAATTTTCCTGGATAAATTGTTTTACTGTCTGTATTTACAAGTTGTCTTTCTACATAAAGTTATAGCCTTGACTTCCACACCTAACAGGCTTGCTATCAGAAATGGGTTTTGGGATTAGAAGGCTGTTTTGACACTTTGGACCATTCCTTTCAACTTTCCATTGAAACGAACTTTAGTGACAGACCTAACAGTCATAATTAACTTGCCCGAATAGAATAGAATATACCTTGTTTATTCTATCAGCATAGGACTGAAAAGTCCCTTTACTCTAGCAGTCTAAACAAGGTCTTATATATTTGATTGGTAATAACATTACATTTTATGGAACAATAATTAAGACCTGTTTAAACATCTAAGTAAAGCATTTTAAAATCCTATCAATTTTCAGCCGGAGTCAGGAATATGGTGAAACTGAAGACTGAATTGGTGAAGATGGATGGCCAAGATTATCTGCAGGTCAAGGACATTAAATATACGACAGAAGCCCCCAAAACTGCCCATGTTATGTTCACCAACACTCTGAGCAAAGATCCGAAATTGAGTAAGTACAAAATTGGATAAAATTGGGATCGAAAGTTTGGATAAAATTGGGATCGAATGGACTTCAGGCACATTAGATATTGGTGCTTTATTTAGACTGTCGAATTAGAACATGTAGTCCCTTTATCTCAACAGTTTAATATTGCCGTTTGTCTTTTTTAACAGAACATTCCGTTTGTCAAAGGTTTACCTTGCCCTTAGGATCAATTTTACCTTCAGCTTTATTGGGAATACCAAAAATATTATTTCCTAATACTTCTGTAGAAAAATCGGGATAGTTTGTGTCCTGATGAGGCATATGATGACACCGTAGTGGCCCCATTTTCCAAGTGAGCTTTATACTTCACTAAACTATTATACCTACATAGGTAATAATGAGAAAAGACAGGATAGGAGAAAGCCAACCGTTCCGAGAACGAACCCTATGTGACCATTTCTCGTTTCTGTTGCAGCTGAGGCCACGGTGAAATTCTTCAATGAGAACTGGCGCTCTCTTTTCGAAATGTTCAAGAACGTTCGCAATGGAAATGTTGAGAAGTTTATGAAGGACACCATGAACAAAGCACTCGCCAAGTTCCCTTATGAAGAAATGTTCCCCAAGTAAATATCCACCAATGTCCCGCTGAATCCCGCAGTAAATATCCAGTATCCCGCAAATATCCCGCTGAATCCCGCAGTAAATATCCAAAATTCCAGGACTCCATCAAGCGTGCCTTGGGAGGCGCACGACGCACCAACATCAAGAGTTCGAAGCGCCTGGCCTATAATAGACTATCAAGGTTTTTCGGCGTTTTCAATTCAACTTTTCTCCCACACGCCTTCAACTTTAAGCAAATTTTATTTCATATTCTTGGTTGGACGTGAAATGAAAATACCTCTGAACCTGTATACCTGTCGATCTTGCATTTAGCTGTCTACCTTTCTAGGTGCAAGATTGAATAAAAAATAATATGAATTCGTGTTATAAATGGATACTATTATACCTTGGAGTGTATTTATTTTATACAAGAATAGCCCCATTAGTTCACAGCTAAGGAACTAAGTGCTTAACCAAGAATACTGAGGTTCGAATCCCAGAAAATGACAAATTACCTTAGCGGTTATACCTAGGAAGTGACTGTCGTTATGGCTGGGCGACTTTAAAGAGGGAGGATAGCAGCCTGGAATTCCCCTTGTTAAAGAAATAGCTGAGTGCGAAGGGCAACCACTCGTAAAATTTTTGTAGCCAAATCCAAATGCTAGCCCAAAGCAATCACCCTAGTTAGGGTTGATTGAGAGGCTGACTAAAAACTCCGACCCCGTCTGAACACGGGAAAAGGCGAGGAAGCAGAAGTGACTGTCATTATCAAAGAAAAAATGGGATCTCACAATAATAATAATAAGTCAGCTCCCATGGCGTAGTGGTCACTGCGCTCGCCTTGCACGCGGGAGACCCGGGTTCGATTCCCGGCGGGGTCAAGAAATTGTTTAATTTTTTATGAGCATCATTTTTCAAACCAACAAAGTGATGTTGCGATGTTGTAGCAGCTTAGCCTTAGATTGAAAATTTCAGTTCGTAGAATATAAAATTTCAGCAGCTCCTCATGCTAAGTTCTTCCTTGGTTCTGTCTCCCACCTCGAAGCTGACAATCTTGAGAAAAATATAGTAATAAATACCTAAATTATGAGCAATGAATACGAAATAAAAACTCGATGAAAATAAATTTCCATTTTCAGTGCAAGACTACAAGTTGTTCCATCTTGTACATATTTGCAAGTCGTTCGGTCCATTTTAACCGCAAGTGCGCAATTTGTTGATGACGATTTTCATCTTGCGATTGTGAAAGGTGGTGTTGGTGTCAAAAGGGCCTCACAAAAAGAAAAAATATAATAAATAAATAATAGATAAAAAATACTACCTACCTGATAATAAAAACATTGTTGAGGAACCTTGCATTGTTGGAGATTTTAAACCATGGCGTGGCCAAATTCCATAGTCTTGGTTGCCGAATGTCTTTTGCTGAGCTGTCTGGTATTGAGTGTTCACTCTGCCGTCGATTGTAAGTAAAAGTCTATAGCTTCACTTATAGATAGATAATAGATAGTCAACTGGTTCCCCATAGGTCCGATAGAGTCCAAAATTTAAAAATTGTATATGACAAAAATTCCTTTTCTCACATTGAACATGTTTGCCAAATTTCATCAAAGTCGGACAACTCTTGGAAAGTTATGGCAAAATAGACAGGTATAATTTTTTTCAAGTAGGTGCATAGGCAGTCGCAAAGTGATGTCAAAATTCAGGCTCAATCTCCCGAGAATTTCTCTCTTTTTTTTTCAAATTTTCCCTCTCCCTCTCTTGATTTTAGTGAAGAAATACTTCACCTGTCATCGTAGTGATCCGGAATTTAACAAGTGTGCAACCAAAGCGTTCAATGATCTGCAACCTATTTTAGCACCGGGTAAGTTTTAAACCAAGATCCTCAAATATTTGGGTTGGACTAGTTCGGGCAACTTCCCTTTACTCATTACCTCTTTGAGCTATTTAGATTTATAAGATAGGAGGACTAATTTAGACAATTTTCCCCTAACTGTTATTTTAGCAAGTACCTACCAACACATCTAATGGGCTAGTGCCAATTTACATTATTCTGCCCCTACTAAAGAATCGTTTGGTTCACATTTTCCTTTTGAGCATCAGTCTGAGAAGAAAAATTTTGTATGAACGCCTGGTATCTATTGGAGTTATGCAATGTGCGCAGCACAAATAAAAGTGTTTAATAAATTGAGACTGAGATTTGAGCCCCATATTTTTGTTGTTGGTGGTGGTATTATTTCGGACACATACGTACCAAACGACCTACCTATCCTTTACCATTTTTAGTATGCAAAAATACCTACCTTCTTTATACTTCACAATCCGATTTCCAAAGGTATTCCGGAGTTGGGATTCGAACCATTTGACCCCATGTTCATACCGCGGATCGAGGTGGACAGTTTTGCCCATTAAATTTATAGAAGAAGAAGAAGAAATATTTGAATTGCGGAGGAGAAGAGTCTTGGGAATGTTAATCTCCATTCAGTTGCCGATATTATTTATCAATGAATAATGCAATATGACATTGTGACATCTGCGAAGTGAATTATTAGTTTCATAGTAAAAGTTGTAGTAAGAGGACAACTTTTACTATTTTACTATGAAATTGAAGATTACGATCGGTATTTTGGTATTGGTATTTATTACTTTCTATTACCCTTACGTATAGGGAACCTATACAAGGTAATGAGAAAGTACTTTTTCAATACATTTTTAGTCCGTCCTTCCTTTATTATTACGATAGTAATAAAAAGGTTTATGTATTTCTTTCTCGCTCTCTTTTTGATTATTTTGTATCTCCTTTCCCTACCCGCGCCTCTCTCTCTCTCTCTCTCTCTCTCTCTCTCTCTCTCTCTCTCTCTCTCTCTCTCTCTTGTTGACTTACTGGATTCTATTGAATTTACTTATAAAATGTTGATTTGTTGAATTTACCGATATTTATTTATGTTTTGCTGATGTCTACATTTAGGTAGATATTTGAGTTATTTTTACTGTATCAAATAAATCAATGTTGACTAGATTTTTTGTCTAGCGATTCTTAAGGTGCGGCACCATATTAGGTAAATACCTACCTAGTTTCCCTTTTTATGAGATATACCTACTCGTGCCATGCAAAGGGGTAGACGTTCCTTTGTAATCAATTTTAAATGTTTTGCAATTTTGCTTTCCATTCCCATCAGTTCCTGTTTTTTTTCTTGATGTTTAGTTGATGTTCAGAGGTACAGAGATAGATAGGTATATTCATTTAGAGTATTTAGACATTTCAGTTTTTAGCAACATCAAATCGTTAAAATGTTTTTTTTTTTTTTACCCATTAAATAAATACAGGTTCCTAGGTATGTGATTGTGATGAATTAGACCAGTAATCTACCATAGGTAAGTAGGTACCTACCTATAGGTAGGTACCAGATATATCTGGTTTTTAAGCAGTGTCCACATTTCGGTCGATCGACATATGGACACTGCCTGAAATACATCCACACTATTAGATTAGATTAGAACACTATAGGAACCTAGTGATTTAACATCCATTAGGCTTCACGTTGCGTAACAGAGCCTGCGGTAATTTTGACTGTAATTCATATTATTGCTCGTAGACGTCTAATGATAGACAGGGCCCTTCAGGGCTTAAAGGGGCCCCGGGGCTATCTCCAACAATGAGCCCCTAATGGGATGCGGATAATTCCACAACAGGTGCCGCACCCCAAGAAACGTTCGACCAAAAATCTAGCAACACTGATTTAAAAGGGCCCTTCCTCGCTTTTTATTATTATTATTATTTTACAAGAATAGGTAGTTTTAGCTAACTTACTTTAGTATTTTGTATTTTATACTTTTCCGAGCCCCTTTCAGAAGCTTGGGGCCGGATGACCCCCTCCCCCGTAAAACGGCCCTGGCTATCTCGGGTTTTTTACGCAGCGTATTAATTAATAATAGTGCTTATATTTTATACTGCTCGCATAGGACTGAAAAGTCCCTTTATAATTGCGTGTAAATCGTGTAATATATAATGCGTGTACCTATAAGTATAATATTAAGCGGGTTTTTAGTCCGTCCTTCCTTTATTATTACTAATAATAAAAGGTATAGTGGACGGACTATTGTATTCGCTTCGGTGTCTGTCTGTCATTTTCCTTGTGAGCATCAGTCTGAGAAGCAAAATTTTGTATGAACGCCTGGTATCTATTGGAGTTATGCAATGTGCGCAGCACAAACAAAAGTAAGTGTTTAATTTGGGACTGAGATCTTGACCTGTTGTTGTTGTTGGTGGTTGGTGGTGGTATTATTTCGGACACATACGTACCAAACTACCTACCTTCTTTCCTTCCAATCCGATTTCCAAAGGTATTCCGGAGTTGGGATTCGAACCATTTGACCCCATGTTCATACCGCGGATCGAGGTGGACAGTTTTGCCGGAATGACGCTCAAGGAGGTCCTCACTAATGTCAACATCACTGGGCTAAAGGATGCCAAATTGACCAAGGCTGAGTAAGTGGCAAAACCTACGAATCTTTTACCTACCTTGATACTTTTATCCTAATTTTTGATAAATTTCTTATAAAGCTATGAACCATTGGAAAAAGTTAAGCAATGTTGAACATGGTTGGTATCCGAATGAGTAGCCATTTATTGAATCACGTGTTGCTGCTTTTCCCGGCCAAACTTAGTGTTCAAACCCGGCCAAAGTGTTATCTAAAACTTTCTCGCTTTGAGTTCATAGGTCGTCGCGACAAATTTCGAGATCAGAGCTCATTTGTGTGAGAAAATATGAAAAAAATCCCCCAAAAACCATAGAACCATTTTTTTGGCTTTATGGTTTTCTGGACAAAATTTGCACCACCATTTTCGTGATCCTGGTAAAAAGACCTTTAATTTGATATATAGGTCGACAATTGACCAAAGCTGAGTAAGTGTAAACCTACGAATCTTTTACCTACATTGATACTTTTGTCCTAATTTTTGAGAAATTTCTTATAAACATATTAAGCTATGAACCATTGGAAGAAGTTAAGCAAAGTTGAACATGGTTGGTATCTGGATGAGTAGCCATCTATAGAATCACGTGTTGCTGCTTTTCCCGGCCAAACTTAGACTGGGTGAGTTTAATGTAAGGAGACGGGTAACTTATATTGAATGGAGGGTAAACCCCCTTAAGTGATTTAAAATCAAGACTAGAGCCCGTTCTCCCTTTATTTCCAATATAATGTTTAAGTCACCCATCCATTTATTAGCCTTGCTCGGCGGAACCATTTTTTTGGCTTTATGGTTTTCTGGACAAAATTTGCACCACCATTTTCGTGATCCTGGTAAAAAGACCGACTAGGTTTGGATAAGTCCTTCTATGGGGACAGACAAACAGACAGACTGACAGACAGACACCGAAGCGAATACAATAGTCCGTCCAATATACCTTTTATTATTAGTAATAATAAAGGAAGGACGGACTAAAAAGCGAAAGTCTTATTCGAATAAGTAGATAGTACTAATAGACGTAAGTAGTAAGGACTATTATTTTTTCATTGACAGTTTCACCAAGCTCCCCAACAGTATTGACATGACCTGGGACATACCATTCATGAAAATCAAGGACGACTATACTTTGGATGGGGTCATCATTGGAATGCCGTTCAAAGGCAAAGGACAGGGCTTTTTGAACTGCAGTAAGTCTATGTTCATTGTTCAGCACTTCTATAAGTACTCAGTACTCACGTAAAAAAAAAAAACCGGAACAGATTAACTTTGGCTGATTTATCAACCATTAATTCTTCTTCTTCATCACCTTTCCCCGTTTTTCGGGGTTGCGGTTTTTCGTCAGCGTCAGCCTCTCAATCAGCTCTAGCTAGGGTGATTGCTTTTGGCTCACATTTGGTTTTGACTACAAAAAAAACTAGTGGATGCCCGTCGCACTCAACCTTTGCTATTTTTATTTAAATATTTATTTCTTCCCTCCTGAATTTCAGCAAAAATCCGAAATGTGGTGAAAATCACGACAGAACTGGTGAAGAAGGACGGACAAGATTATTTACACGTCAAGGACTTCAAATATTTTCTAGGCACACCCAAAGCTGCTCACCTCAAATTCACCAATAGTCTGTCCAAGGATAACACATTGAGTAAGTTCCACTTTGAATTAGTCAGGTCAGCCTGGTTAGTTTGGTTGGTAGCCCGTCTGCTTTGTAAGCGCTAGGCCGTAGCCGGATTTCATCCTAATGGGATAATGTTCGTTCTTGGAACGCCTGGCTTTATCCTATCCTGTCTTCTTTCTCTCCTTGATTTCGGGACGATAAGATCTTAACAGTTACAGTTCCCTCTGACAAACCTCTTCAAAAAATAATACCTAATAATCTCAATCTGTTACAGCCGAAGCCATGATGAAATTCTTCAACGATAACTGGAAGGTATTGTTTGATACGTTCAAAGATTTTCGTAATAGTGGTGTAAACGAAGCTGTGAAGAAAGGAGCCAACACAATCCTATCCATGTATCCTTATGAGCAGATGTTCCCCAAAACGAAGCTGTGAAGAAAGGAGCCAACACAATCCTATCCATGTATCCTTATGAGCAGATGTTCCCCAAGTAGAAGAACCACCGTTGTAGAAAATGTTGTAAAATATGTTACCAGATGTTACCTCAGTAGAACAACTGGCCTTGCAGAACATGCAAATTTTCCTTTTGGAAAAATTGACCACAATGGTTTTGGGTGTATTTTACCTATCTCCTGGCCCGAGTGTCCAAGTGTTTAGAGTCTTTGGAGACACTGAATTGGCTTTATATACTTAAAAAGTATTTTACGGTGGTACTTAGGCCTAGCTTTGTTCTTGACGATTGTAAAAAGATCTATTTGCTCAATTATATTCTACCAATCAAAAAATATACAAGACCTTGTTTAGACTGTGGGGTTAAAAGGACTTTTCAGTATCATCTCAGCTGTATTAAGAGATTTTATTATATTTTTTTATTTTATTCCTAATGTGATTGTTCTATTCTATGTTACCTAAGTATTCTATATTTCTATTCTATTCTATTCTATTCTATTAGTTCGATGAGCACTCTCTCTCCTTTCTCCTCAATCTTCGATAATTGTTTATCTTTATTGTGTAACTGGCTGACAGGCAGGTTGCGTAAAAAGTGCACTTTGCTACAAAAAATGACGCTTCCAGTTCTTACAACTTTGAAATTGGCCTGAGATTTTTTTAATGGAATTTATCATCTATAGAAGAGGAGAAGAGTCTGGGAATGTTAATCTCCATTCAGTTGCCGATATTATTTATCAATGAATAATGCAATATGACATTGTGACATCTGCGAAGTGAATTATTTTTATGCACTGGTGTGACCAGTGGCGACTTTTAGAAGCTAGTTTAGCGAACAATAGAAGTTAAGCACAAAAGCGGTCTTTACAGAGCCTCGGAGGCCTACTGGGGTCCGAATTATTCGAACTAGAAAATTCCTTCTATTTGCTGAAGATGTGTGCCAAATCTCACCAAAATAGGATAGGAAATACAGGTACCTACATTGTTCAGGAGTTATCGTGGAACAGACAAACCAAAGCAATTGTCTCTGGTAAAAATTAAAACATACCTACCTACTAAAGAACTTAAATTATTCACATTCAAGCACTATAACCAGTAAAATTAGTATAAATTTATTATAAGATTTTGACGTGTTAATAAATATGCATTCATAAAGTCCCCCCCCCCCCCCTTAATTTTCCTTGATCATGAAGTTTACTTCGACAAAACTGTCCCTGGTGAGGCATTATTACCATCTTACCATAGGAGGTATGTAGGTAATAGGTAAAATAAGGTTAGGAAGATATTACGTTTTGTTTCATTTTCTTTTCCAACATTTTATTTTCGTCACCCTCTGTTTCCTACTCACCGTTCGCCACTGATTTGGTTATGGTTACCTAACTAGAAAGTTCCCACTGCGTTCCAAGACGTTTAGATAATAAGTGCCTAGCCTGACCTAGGACTTGTAGGATACCTAGATAGGTAAGTACAGGCAAGTACCTTCTACAAAAGGCATAAAAAAAGAGACTTAATTTTATTTTCTTCCTAAACCAGCACCCTCTGTTTCCTACTCACCAACCGCCACTGGTTTGGTTATGGTTACCTAACTAGAAAGTTCCCACTGCGTTCCAAGACGTTTAGATAATAAGTGCCTAGCCTGACCTAGGACTTGTAGGACCTTAAGGTGCTTCGGAAATAATGCCTATTAGATAGGAACTTGGAACTTTAATTCAGTAATTATTATTACACATGGTGTAGGTACCTATGATACTAGGATTGGTGATTGAGGAGTTTTACATAAGAAGGATCTTCTTTTCTTCCACTTTCGGTACCTATGATACTAGGATTGGTGATTGAGGAGTTTTACATAAGAAGGATCTTCTTTTCTTCCACTTTCTTCTTTTCTTTCTTGGATCTTCTATACTTTTCTTCTTTTGCGATATGTTTAAACATCTTTTCTAATGTGTTCGAAATCTGGTGTGAACATCACACGACTTTCCTTTTCCCATTTGGCTGATTCCAAATTCCGCCAAAAATCGGCCAAAATGGCGGCGCTAGGTCGCTCGTACGATTTCTGTCCGGGGTGGACTTTATCCTAAACAGATAAGGTTCGTTCTCGGAACGGCTGGCTTTCCCCCATCCTGTCCTTTGTTACGGTTCCCTCTATCGAACCTCTTGGAAAAAAAAAAAAAAAAAAAAAAAAATGTTTTTGAAAATTTTTGGCCTTTAGCTCAGTTAATATTTCTAAAATTATAATCAATATACCTAATTTTTTTTTTTTTTTTTTTTTTTTTTTTTTTTTTTTTTTTAAGAGGTTTGACAGAGGGAACTTTAACTGCTATGGTCTTATCGTCCCGAAATCGAGGAGAGAAGGAAGACAGGATAGGAGAAAGCCAGCCGTTCCGAGAACGAACATTATCCCATCAGGATAAAATCCGCCCCGGGCGGGAATCGAACCCGCGGCCTAGCGCTTATAAGGCAGACGCACTACCAACTAAGCTAACTAGGCTGGCACTCATAAAATTAATTTCCTCTTTTGAGGGCGTTCTTTATTAAAACTCTTCAATTTAAAGTTGGTTGTCAAACAACTTTGTTGACTTCCTGGATTCTATTGAATTTACCTATAAAATGTTGATTTGTTGAATTTACCGATATTTTTTTTATGTTTTGCTGATGTCTACATTTAGATATTTGAGTTATTTTTACTGTATCAAATAAATCAATGTTGGCTAGATTTTTTGTCTAGCGATTCTTAAGGTGCGGCACCATATTTGGTAAATACCTACCTAGTTTCCTTTTTTATGAGCTATACCTACTCGTAGGTGCCATGCGAAGGGGTAGAAGTTCCTTTGTAATCAATTTTAAATGTTTTGCAATTTTTCTTCCCATTCCCATCAGTTTCTGTTTTTCCTGATGTTTAGTTAATGTTCTGAGGTACAGAGATAGATAGGTATATTCATTTAGAGTATTTAGACATTTCAGTTTTTAGCAACATCGCATCGTTAAAATGTTTTTTTTTTTTTTTACCCATTACCTACCTAGGTAGGTATTATATTATTATTATTATTTTAATATTATTGTGGTAAAAATGATAAACGACGAAACTCATTTCCCATTCATTAGGTCCACAATTTCAAAATAGAGAATAATTTAGTCAAAATCATAATGCATTTCATGATAAACGATTTTTCTTTCTGTGTTATCATCATCTCACCCCTTTTTTTTACATTTTTGTTTAATTTTTGTACCTTTCTTCTTCTTCTTCTTCTTCTTCTTCTTCTTCTTCTTCTTCTTCTTCTTTCTCCTGTTCTTCTCCTCCTCCTCCTCCTCCTCCTCCTCCTCTTCCTTCTCCTCCTCCTTCTCCTCCTCCTCCTTCTCCTCTTTCTCCTCCTCCTCTTCCTTCTCCTCTTCCTCCTCCTCTTCCTTCTCCTCCTCCTCTTTTTCTTCTTGTTCTTCTTCTTTCTCTTCTCTTCGTATCACAACCTCCCAATAAGCCCAACGCAGATCAGCTTACAACATAAAACCTGGGATAAAAATCTGTTTGGATTTAACCAGGATAACCTAGATTAGATACATAGCTCAGCACAATTTCAGCCATCAAAAGCTACAGATTATGCTTTCTACAGCACAAATTATACTTCCTATAATGGGGGGAAAAAAATATGCGTTCATTCACTAACGAGGTTAAAAATCATTAGAGCAACGAGCAATGAATACAAAACGGCTTTTGATGTTGGAAAACATCTTCAGTCAAGTGTATTACTCTCTATCTATGATACCAATGATTACTATTTATAAAGGTACCTATCCAGGGCCCGTCATAGACCAACCGGTAACAGGGGCCAGGGGCTAAATGCAACAATAAACCCCTACGCTATTGGTACACTAGTTACCAAAAATACTTACTAACAAGAATTCCTAATTTTAGGTACCTAGTTCTACCTTTTATTTTCCTTTTTTGGGGGAAAAGTGTTGATTTCTAACCTCCTTACAGAGTCCGAGTTTGGAATAGAATAGAATAGAATATACCTTGTTTATCCTGCTCGAATAAGACTAAAAAGTCCCTTTACCCCAGCAGTCTAAACAAGGTCTCGTGTACGTATTTTATGGGTTTAACATTTTACAATGCATAATTTTATTATTACAATAGACCTTGCTTAATTATAAAAAAAAAAAGAAAAACAAAGAGTTTGGTGGAAATTATGTCTGATGTACTTCTCCTGTGATCGGCCTGTAGGTACCTACCGTACATTCCTATATTTTTTACTTTCTATTTACTATACCAGTGTTTTTCATGATTGAACTTTTTACCTGTAAGCTCTTTAAGCTGTTGTTTTCAATCAGCCTTTTGATGGAGGTAGCCAGGGCCGTGAAGAGAAGACCTTGAGGGGGCTGAAGTTTCCCCTGAAACGGATTTCAAAAATATGACCTGACATGTATACGACAAATCATCAGCTGAACTATTTCGCATCGCTACTAACAAAGTGAAAATTGCAATGATGATCGCCAACATCCGGAACGGATCAACGGCACCCTAAGAAGAAGAAGATGTATACAATTTTGTAGAATCATAATAAAAGGATAAATCGATTCCCGAACCCGCGACCTAAGGCTTACAAGGTAGACGCTCCACCCTACAAGCAAACTTTAGAATAATAATGAAACAATAGTGGAGATGTCAGATTTCCCATCATGGGAGAATTGACACATCCATCAACGAAATAGTGGAGATGCATTTTAATTTGGGAATTTTGACATCTCCACTAAATTATTGAACATAGATTCTTTATCTGTCGAAATAGGTAGCACCATCAACGAAAATTTGCACTTTAATACTTTAAGGGAATATTTTGACATTTCAGATCTTGGGAATTTTGACATCTCCACTAAATTATTGAACATAGATTCTTTATCTGTCGAAATAGGTAGCACCATCAACGAAAATTTGCACTTGTAGGTATTTCGATTGCAAATATGCGTCCCCCAATGGGAAGTATTGTGGGTCATCTCGCCCATTTGATGAGGGACATTCTACGGGATGGGCATGCTACGACACAAACCATACGAGAGAGAAAAAAAAAAGTGCGATGAAACATTGAAACACTCATCTTTTTTTTTTTACTGACCAAGGTTGGTAAGCAAATTTACTCAACATCAGTATTACCTGCGGACAGACAATGGCCATTACGTATGCAAACATTACGATTCGCGTGATAGTGAAAGTGGTAGCTTATTGGGTTTGGTATACCATACTGCCACTTATTGAGATGTTTGTATTTGGAATTCATTTGGTTACAAAGTGAATATTAAACATATTTTATGTATTTAGAATCATTTGGTTATAGGGAATACATATTTAATGTACTTAGAATCATTTGGTTACTGATAATTTATTCATATTTGGAAACGGATTTCAAAAATATGACCTGACATGTATACAATTTTGTAGAATCATAATAAAAAAATCGATTCCCGAACCCGCGACCTAAGGCTTACAAGGTAGACGCTCCACCCTACAAGCAAACTTTAGAATAATAATAAAACAGTAGTGGAGATGTCTGATTTCCTATCATGGGAGAACTGACACATCCACCAACGAAATAGTGGAGATGCATTTTAATACTTTCGGTTTAAGGGAATACTTTGATATTTCAGATCTTGGGAATTTTGACATCTCCACTAAATTATTGAACATAGATTCTTTATGACCATCTGTCGAAATAGGTAGCACCATCAACGAAAATTTGCACGTGTATTTCGATTGCAAATATGCGTCCCCCAATGCACCCCAATGGGAAGTATTGTGGGTCTTCTCGCCCATCTGATGAGGAACATTCTACGGGATGGGCATGCTACGACACAAACCATACGAAAAAAAAACTAAAAAATTGCGATGAAACGTTCAAACACTCATCTTTTTTTTTTTTTACTGACCAAGGATGGTAAGCAAATTTACTCAACAGTAGGTATTACCTAGCGGACAGACAATGGCCATTACGTATGCAAACATTACGATTCGCGTGATAGTGAAAGTGGTAGCTTATTGGGTTTGGTATACCATACTGCCACTTATATTGAGATGTTTGTGTTTGGAATTCATTTGGTTACAAAGTGAATATTAAACATATTTATGTATTTAGAATCATTTGGTTATAGGGAATACATATTTAATGTACTTAGAATCATTTGGTTACTGATAATTTATTCATATTTGGTTGAAATTTATGCTCGATAAGGTAATGTGAGAACTTGGGGTAGGTAGGAATCATTATTGGCATGCATGAATATATTTAAATGATATTTTCATTGGTTTGGCTCTTGATTGATAGTTTGGGCACGTACGGATTTTGTCTCGTCTCTAGGGTGCTTGAAGAATAAAATTCCCACCTGAGAAATGTTACAATACTACTTAGAAGACGTCCAAATATTGTTTCTGTACATCCAAGGGGTGTTAAACGCCCAATGGAGCAGTTGCAAATGTGTAAAAATTACAAATAAATAGTCGATTCCTATATAAAAAGTTGGGAAAAATCCAAATCTGAGGTCAAAACTCCAAAAAAATAACTGTAAAAGGTCCAAAATTCAATTTTTATTTTCCGTTCCAATGAAAGAGTTTAAATATGTGTGACGTCAGACTTTACGCAGTTGTTTTTTTCATCCGTTAGGTACCGCCACTATGCAAGCGCGCTAGCGGAGGAGCAGAAAGAACTGCGCAGAAACGTATGCGCATAAACACATTAATGCGTTGCCTGCGAGGGAGCTTTGCTCGGGACATTTGATAAATCAAGCAAGTAATTTTGTTCAATTGAAGCAGTTGTAATTTATTCATGTTTTCTACCTAAGTAAGAATTTTCTACCTAAGTAATTTTCTACCTAAGTAAGTCACGTCAAAGTTCAAGATTTAGCGGTATTTTTTAAATCGATTTATCTCAGGATCTAGAAGTCGTAGAAGAAAAAGAAAAATTCTGTTGGTCCTCATTTTTCCTGCTCTATGACTTTGAAACATCACCCAAGCGCGACTGATATCTGCTAAGCTAAACTCCGTTGGATAGGTAGAGTATCTATCTCACGGAAACGGAAATAAGAAAAGATCTACCACTTTAGACACTGAACCTCACTTTCTGAACAATATTACCCACCTTAGTAATGTGAAGGTTCTGGCACTCCTGGCGGACCCTGGCCTCACTATCAAACGTCTTTAGGTCGTCCGACACTTTCGAGTGCTTCTGTACCTAAACATACCTCATCAGTGTTAGGTGCTAGTACAGGAAACAGTCTCCTGGTAGGGGTCCCTATTGTTCTTGTCTTCTCCTAATAGGGTCGACACAGAGTTAGAATAAACTATTAAATACTATGGGCATTCTATGTATACTATTCTATTAAATACTATGGGCATTCTATGTATACTATTCTATTAAATACTATGGGCATTCAATAGTATGAGCTTGCTAGAGCTATTAATGCCCGGGTATATCGAGTACAGACTCATGGTAACTTTAGGTTAGTCCAGACTTAGGCAAGGGAGAAACGTCAACTTGGGGTTTACAGTAAATTTGGTAAAATGCAAATACTTTTCAGCTAAGAGTAGGTATATAGGTACACATACCTACCTAGTAAGTCAACATTAGTATGTCTCTCTAAGTAATGGCAAACATGATGTGAATTTTGTAAAATGAGACCCTCTTTGTTTTCAATGGTGATTCACACTCGTATTTATGAACAAGAATGATCGTTCTTAGATCAGTCTCAAGTCAAAATTGACCAATCAAATGCCTTGAGACTATGCTTGGCACGAACTTAAGAGCAAGCATTTTGTTCATAAATATGGGTGTCAGACTTGAACATTTCCATGAATTTCTTTTAATGTTGGATTAACCTGAATCCTTTTGATATTTCAAGTTCGACAGAAAGTATACACCTACCTAAGTTCTGTACCCTAAATGAAAAGCAGTGATTTCTCAATGCATTGTACCTACACGTCGGAAAAATCACTTCAAACACCTACTACAAACCAGAGGATACTTACACCATGGATCAAACTTACTTACTTAACTGTGTCCAAATGAATTCAGCATGTGAACCTCCAGAATTCTGGACCAAACTACCAAACCATGGACCGTGTGACCGACCTTGGTGTCACCTTATACCGTCCATTCCAGAGTATGAAGGTGGTCCTACACGAGAAGAAAGTATCATTACCATCCTGCCTGATTGTGACATATGGGAACTGATGTGTTAGTCCATGATATATCAAGGACGTTGACCGAGGAATAGGTACCTACCTAAAGATTCTAAAGCAAGAGAATAGGACGGTACTGTACTCTAAATTGAAGCATGTCTAAACTGTGATCCAAGGATAGAGGTACGTCTACACTGGAGTCGACCAAAGTCGATAAACATAGCCTGGAACTCATAAATATGATAAATAATGTGTTCATACCTACATAGTCGATGGCCGACTGGAAAAACATCCACACTGCCTCGACAACATCGATTCACCTTGTCGATGTATGGACACAGCCTAACGCTTAAAACCTTTGTGTTTGTATTGAAATATAGGGCAGCAATAATGTACTCATTGAATTGAGAGTCATTGGTCACAAAAATCAGGCTGCAGTGACAAAGGTCTTAAATAGCGGAAAAGACGTTTTCAAAAATTCAAAGGTTCTAATCTCGATCCATAGCACATAAAGATGGAATACTAATGGAGTTGTGTTTGTATGAAGGAAATGAGTGTTTAATTTACGAGATAACCCCCACACCTGAGCTTCAGAGTAGATTGTTTGTGTAGGTAGGTACTAAGATTTACAGTTACACCGATGCACAAGATAATAATCCTTTTGTTAGGACTTTCATTATTGGTTGGTTGTAATTTACAACTTTTACACATTCATTCATAATTTTCGACAGACTTGAAAGAAGTGCCTGTATATCTATCACTATGTCTGTATGTTGATATTCTTCAAAGTGTGTGCGACCTCAGACATTAGCATGGAAGCTTCTATATAGCAGTTTCGCTTACGAAATATTTATTATCAAGATGTTCCAACTTCCAAGTAATTCTCAGACAATTTTATTCCCATTATTGTGCGAACAAAATGACGCCAATTTTTCGCCATTGTAATTCTCAGACAATTTTATTCCCATTATTGTGCGAACAAAATGACGCCAATTTTTCGCCATTGAATAATGAAAGTTTGTGGTTAACTTATCAAGATCGTGTGTTTATGAGTCCCATGAAATGATATTTTAACTAATTCAATGCACCCGTGAATTATTCTAAGATGTACTTGACGGTGTGATGTAAAAACTTCAGTGTGAATCGACAGTAAATTAATTTATTGTACCTACTAGAGATACACAGAAGATTCTCAGAAACTCAAGGTGTGTCCAAACATAGTCGATCGACAGCCGTCACGTGTCACGTCAATTATGGGTCAATTTTGGCCAATCAGTTGATGTTTGGAATCGATGCTGCTTGAGAGCCAGTAGGTATTTTGTTCATAATTATGGGTGTTAAGTTAGCAATTAGAGTTATTTTTTTTAAAGGTTTGACAGAGGGAAATTAGAGTTATAATGATTCGTTGACATCTTTAACTTTTCTGATAATGCCGCCAAAACCACTCATCTACTCATTTCTTACTTCTTCATTCTTACATTTCTTACAATCATCATTAATAAGTTGTTATATACTCAATAGACTTTATCTCTATTATAACTTTAGGCGCAATGCACACTAGTGAAACGCGTTTCGTGAAACGTGTTTCATATGTCAATACACAATGAGTTTCATGAAACTCGGCTTCACCAGTGTGCACTGCTCTGTGAAACATAGGGTTTCGTGAAACACATTTATTTTCACGAAACGCGTTGCATGAAACGCGTTTCACTAGTGGTCATTACACCTTAGGTGGAAACACACTACTATCACGTCACGTGAGCTCATGGTTGACCAGAAAGATGTAGGTAGTTCAAAATTTTCCCATAATATAGTAGGTAATTTCGTTCATAAAGCCACACTGCCCTCACGTCACGTGAGCTCTCGTGAAGTGATAGTAGTGTGTTTCTAACTTTACCAAACTTGGACAGATAAATGAAAATTACTCAGTCAAACTCAAACCAACCTCAAGCGATTCTTCTGGCAACAATTCCACATTGCAGATGGTTCAGGTATTCCTCGCAGACACTGAAACCTAATTACGAAATCAAATTGAAACGTTTAAAACCATACTTGGTTAATTATTCAGCGGAAGGTACTGTTATCAGGCTAAGTGGAAGAGTGCGACCATGAGAATCATGTCAACCAATGCCTCACAACTTAGAAAAACTTGGCCTAGGTTAGTGCTTACTTTCATAAGATGAAATTAATATTGAAAACGTTGAGTTTTCAAGGTGATTGATAAGGAAAAAACTTCAAAAAACGATTTGTACCAATTTGATATCAATATCAGAACGGTGGGAGTAGGTCTGAAGAGACCATAACTTTAAATTTAAATATAACCTACAGGGTGTTTGAATAGCGGTACGCCTGGTAAATTTGTTGCGAGAACCGCGAGTGGGACCGAGTAATGGCGTGAGTGTTTGACAACCAGATACCTACAATATGTTGCAAGGCTTTGAATGAACCGGGAGGACCATTTTGGACACATGAATCACAGATTACATAGAGAAGAATGGACAGGTCCTTTTGCTCCAGAAGGGAAAGTTGTGAGCGGCTGATTAGGACGATTCTCGGGATGTACCTATAGGTTTCTTTCGCGATTTCCCAGAGCTAGAGGCTACAGGGGTTTCGATTAGTTTCGAGGCTACAGGGGGGGACCAAGACTTTTGAAACGATCAGTATAGAATTCACGCCCTGTTCTCTTCTGAGGTATCCGAAATAATTGAAAATCAAAATGCTCATAAATCATAATTATATATCCACATCCATTTTTCTCTGGCATTTTTCGTGATGACACTGAAATTTGTTGAGAGGAAAAACCAATGGACATTTCTTTGAGAGGTCCTTTTGCTCCAGAAGGGAAAGTTGTGAGCGGCTGATTAGGACGATTCTTGGGATGTATATGTTTCTTTCGCGATTTCCCAGAGCTACAGGCTACAGGGTGTTCGATTAGTTTCGAGGCTACAGGGGGGGACCAAGACTTTTGAAACGATCCGTATAGAATTCACACCCTGTTCTCTTCTGAGGTATCCGAAATAATTGAAAATCAAATGCTCATAAATCATAATTATATATCTACATCCATTTTTCTCTGGCATTTTTCGTGATGACACTGAAATTTGTTGAGAGGAAAAACGTGAATTTTTTCGTCCGATAGTATTGACAGCTGAGAAATCATAAAACGGATAGTTATGACATTTATGGCAGTACAGGTATAAAGCACTTTATAAACTTAGTGGTTTAAATAGATACACATTTAGGTATAGGCATATCTAATTATTATTATCTGACGGTGGTTAAAGGTTGGCCCTGAAATGGTACAAAAGGTTGAGGTGAAAATTATCAATTTTGTTTGAGGTCGTCACCGATTTGTTAAAGTCATGCTCAACAAAGGCTAGGTTGTTATCAACCTGGTCTCTTGTTTAAATCAGGGATTTCTCAGCCTCGAAACTCTCGAAAGGTCACAAAAATCAGGTTGCAGTGACAAAGGTTTTAAATAGCGGAAAAGACGTTTTCAAAAATTCAAAGGTTCTCAATCAATAATCTCGATCCATAGCAGATAAAGACGGAATACTAATGGAGTTGTGTTTGTATGAAGGAAATGAGTGTTTAATTTACGAGATAACCCCTACACCTAAGCCTCAGAGTAGAGTGTTTGTGTAGGTACTAAGATTTACAGTTACACCGATGCATAAGATAATAATCCTTTTGTTAGGACTTTCATTATTGGTTGGTTTTAATTTACAACTTTTACACATTCATTCATAATTTTCGACAGACTTGAAAGATGTGCCTGTATGGTACACTATTATTTGCAGAAATGGTGCTACTTTCAAAAACCTCTACGAATTATGCAAAGATATCCAAAACAGTAGAGAAAATGACCCTTCTTTCAAGGAGTCAAAGACCTCAAATAAAATTATACAATAGAAAACTTTTTGATAACCATCCAAGGATTCCAAGATATTTTACAATGATCGTCAAAGATCTAACATGGAATGACCCGAACGAACCTTCAAAGTGTGTGTGACCTCAGACATTAGCATGGAAGCTTCTAGCAGTTTCGCTTACGAAATATTTAATATCAAGATGTTCCAACTTCCAAGTAATTCTCAGCCGAACGAAAATCGTGAAATTTCAATATCTCATTTCAATTTTACCTTCGACTGGGAAAAGTTAGAAAACCCACCCGCTGAGCTCATGCACCGTTGCTTTTGAAGTTGTTGTTGTTGTTGTTGTTGTTGTTGTTGTTGTTGTTGTTGTTGTTGTTGTTGTTGTTGT